>NC_079415.1:26094677-26129254 GCF_026213295.1 Gadus chalcogrammus | reverse complement strand
AAGTGAAACAATGCGTTAAAAAAAAAAATTGAGTTGTAAAGGTTTTTCTTCTGCCTGGACCTTTATGAATCATTTGGCATTAAATCCTCTATGCATTTTATGATTATATCTTACTTTGCAGCTCACCAAATGAAAATAATGCTTTAATTTAGTACAAAATGTTATGTTACTGTATGCCTATTGGTTGACATTAATTGACATTAATTGTTGGTATGGCATGCCAGTAACGCTGCCAATGTTCCTGGTTCAAGTCCCAGGCAGAAAAACAAAGCCAGCAATGTATAGAGATAAGATAACACTACCTGTGTTTGGAACAGAGCAAATGCGTTTGCTGGGACTTTTATTTTTTTATTTATTGATTTGACTTGTTTTCTCTAAATAAGGGTCTCATTTAATTAATAGTGACCATAATTGCATGGATTTCTACGTTGACGATCAATTAAGACATATTACCACGTTTAACACTGAATAAATAGATTCTTCGTTCATTAGACCCTTAATATTGCTCAATTTTCCTTCAAACTCAAACCAGACATGTCAGGAATGCAGTGGCACCCCCATTGCATTTCTGGAACAAATCCCACCCATGGGTATATTTTCTATATTATTTCAAAATAACGTGTGGTGATTGGCCATGATTAATTGTACCTTTTAATTCATATCTGTGTACGTTTCTTAAAATTATGAATAGGTAAAATCCCTTCAAATTAAATATTTTACCTAGCGCACTTTTTATCCGTATGCAACGGCTATCTTTCCTACTGAGTGCATCTGTCAATCAAATCTCTACTTCTACTACTTCTTGTTCTTCATCCATCTTCCACTTTTCCCCACATGCAGCGGAAAGCATTTCAACAGCTAGACCTTTTTCCTTCTACCCCCCCTCTCTTCACCCCTCCTTCCGACCCAAACCCCACCCTTCCTTCATCTTGTTTAATGGACCTTTCTCCACACAAATGTCGCGCGGTCTACCTGACTGCAATCCGTTTTTTAAAGTTTAATTCACTCTACATTTAGCAGCATGTCATAAATACCATATTAGGCCGCGGCAGCAGCGCAGGCACGCTTTATGCGATCCCAACGGTCGTGCTTTTGTTTTAATGAATCCATTTGCAACTTATGAGCGGGAAAAATAAGTGAGCGAGCGAGAGAGAGAGTAAAGGAGAGAGAGAGAGAGAGAGAGAGAGAGAGAGAGAGAGAGAGAGAGAGAGAGAGAAAAAGAGGGAGTGAGAGTAAGGGAGAGCGAGGGGGGAGAGAGAGAGGAAGGGAGAGAGAGGGCAAAAGAGAGAGAGGGGGAGAGAGACAGAGGGAGAGAGAAGGCAAGAGAGAGAAAGAGAGAGAGAGAGGCTCGCACGTCGGATGAGGCTACATCAGTCAAAGCTGCTTTTCCCCGGTTGTGTTTTATACACGCAGTGGAATGGAATGAGGCCAACGCTCACCTAAAAGCCAGGGAAACAAACACCGGGTGTGGGGACATCATCCGGGCTCCACCGTCGACCACAATTATACGACTCCTTTCATTAAACCGACGGCGGCATCTTAATAGTCCACAGAACAGAAAGGCAATCACAGTGTTGTGCTCGTTCTCTCCGCCCGACGCGATGCAACGTGTTTACAGTAAGTCGCGGGGACGATAACACAAAAAAGACCTTACAGCCAAACTACTGGTAAGCCAAGTTCATGTAAATAATGCATGAGATGCTAAACAATGTGTAAACAAGGGCGTAACTTTGGGGGTGTACTCGGCACTCCCTTGGGTAAGGTGGCACTTTCACCCTACGGTTTCACAGAGCAGTACGTAGATGTCTGGTACCATGTCTTCGTAGGGCTCTCAGACGCGTTTTAGAGGTTAGCGGTTTTGAGAACTTCATCGATTCATCGAAGGTGAGATCTCTGTTTGACATCGTTGTGCATAGCTTGTCTATTCGTCTTCTGGAACTCCTCAACCAAGGACGTCATCAGAATACGTCCCAATTTCAAATGTTATCAGCTTTGCCTCAAAGTATGCAAATGAGTGTCACTGTGTAGTAAATTCAATTTAATTCCATTAAATTGTATTTGTCTAGCCCTTAATCCCCATTACAGTCTCAAAGGGTTAAGCAAGCCAAATATTTAGTAGTAGGGGATCCCAGGCTTCTTCCAGGGATGATCAGGAGTGCAATGGGTGCCATAATTGACGTACAGGTAAATACATGCAAATCATATTTAATTGATGATGGGGTGCTGTAAAATGACATAGTGGAAATGTATAGTGCTATTCATTTAGTAACTGTATTAATAAAAGCACAAACAAGTCCCTAAGTTCCAAAGGCGAGACTGTAGAGGTACGTTTTAAACCTTATAGCTCCAAAGAGTGAGCTTCCCTGATCACCGGTGGCAGCCTATTCCATAGTAAGGGGGCTTGATGGCAAACACTCTCTGTCCAGCCGATTTATTTTTATCCTTCGGCAGCGAAAGAAGGCCAGCTCCGAAGACCGGAGGGGCCGAGAATGTCCATCCCAAAAGGCTCTCTCTCTCTCTCTCTCTCTCTCTCTCTCTCTCTCTCTCTCACTATCTCTCTCTCTCTCTCTCACTATCTCTCTCAATGTCACAGCAGAATCACACACCAAAGTTAACGGGCGGGGGGGGGGGGGGGGGGGGGGGGCTCTATTCAGGACTTTGAACAACAACAGCCCAGGATGTCAAGCTGATCATCTTTGCCTTTGTTTTGCTTCTCTTCTAATATCCCTGGAAAATCTGGTTGGACAGGAACCGAGGGAGAGGGGAGGCAGCATTGGGGCCTCTCTCTCTCTCTCTCTCTCTCTCTCTCTCTCTCTCTCTCTCTCTCTCTCTCTCTCTCTCTCTCTCTCTCTCTCTCTCTCCCCCCCCCTCCTCTTTCTGTCACGTTCTGGCACACGGGCACACACACACAAACACACACACACACACTGCCCAGCCGCTCTGGAGCCACACTGCTTTCCCAGCTGTTTAGCCGGCAGGACGCGGCCCGGTGGTCGGAGGGAAGGAGAAGTAGATGAAGAAGGAGATGAAGAAGAAGATGAAGAAGAGGAAGGAGGACGAACGAGGGGGCCGCTGTGCTCAAGTCATGTGTGGAAAACAAGAGAAGTGAGGAACAAAGAGGAGAAACCGACACATGCAACTACTGAGATGATCACGGGAGAGGAGAAATTAAGAACACAAAACAACAAGAGAGTAGTTTGAAAAGGAAAGAAGAGTTGCATAAAGGGAGTGTGGGCCCTATTTTAACGGTCTGAAACGCAAGTGAGAAGCGCAAAACGCAAGTAGCTTTGTGGGCGGTTCTATGTAATGGTGATGTTGCTATTTTACCGGCGGATAAATGACTCTTGCGCCAAGCGCAAATCTAAAAAAGGTTGGTCTGAAGTAGCGTAATTGCCCGTAGGTGTGGTTTGGGCGTAACTTGCAATAAACGTTGATATTTGACAGCGCGTTTGCAGTCTCCGATGAGACAGATGCATGACCACATGAATTTCAAACTTCAAATGGCACAGTTTATGGCCAAATAATATGGCCTAATTCACACATGGAATAGTGTCTTCCACAACTTCAGAAATACTGAGGCCTTAAAAACATTTTGCCAAAGAAAACGTAACACACATATGATATGCGGCAACTGTGGTTCTATTTAATGATGTACGCAATACAATAACAAACATTGTTTCTTACCAGTATTGTATGCATTATCGTTATCGACTTGTGTTCCTAATATGCATGTGTTCCCCCGTTAATATACATTGCCATGGACTGTATTATGCGTTACGTGTTTAGTTTGCGTGATTTTAAACAGATGGACGCACACACGCGCGACCGCATTCAATAATTATTTTCACTCGCCGTAAAACAATGTCTTCTCACAATCGAATACTCATCAATCCTAAAAGTTATGGGCTTGTACACGATGTCTGTGTCAAGAAAAAATGTGTTTTCTGTACGGTGTTTGCAGATGCATTGATTTAAAAATACATCTTATTACCGCTGTATGAGCTGTTCGTTCCCAAATAATTTACGAATAATATGTGGCTAGGTAGATGAGAGAAGCAAAGTGTATGTGCGAGGTGATCAAGAAACATTATGCATGCGCCTTTAAAATTGACACTGACTTTAAACCAGGTATTTCCTGGTTTGTGGCGGAATTTGTTTTCTGAAACTGCAACACACACACACACACACGTGTGTGTGTGTGTGTGTGTGTGTGTGTGTGTGTGTGTGTGTGTGTGTGTGTGTGTGTGTGTGTGTGTGTGTGTGTGTGTGTGCGTGCGCGTGTTTTGTTTGCTCCTAAAGTGAAAAGATATTCTTGTGTGGAATCCGGTTGGGCAGATGAGGATTGCAGTTCCTGACTCGGAAGATAAAGAAAGAACAAAGGAAAGACAAAAATACAGTAAATAGTAATAGAAAGAAAACCATTGTATTATCTTTTGTGAATAAAATTTCCCGCCTCATAATCCGGCTTTTACATACATCAAACCAAATAGCAATATACCAAAACGTCCAGCTTTCACCAAACTTAAATTCCTTCCATCAACCATGTATCGCCTGAATTTCTAGGCGCATTGCAAATGGTTTTCACGATCAAAACTGATCTCCATATTGTTTATTTTAGCGATTTATTTCGGCCCTCCCATTTGTCCGCGGGCCTCTTTAGCCTCCAGACATGGCTCAGCCGATTAGCGGGTACAAGCTAGGCCCGGGCGGCGGGCTCTCCGACAGCTGACACCATTATCAAAAGGGCTTAAATTCACATCGGTTCCATTATCGTCACAACAGGGCAGCTGTTCCCAGGTAATGTGCCCCCCCTTCCGCCCTCCCCGGCGTTGGTTATGAAGCGCCTGGTCAGCAGCCAAACACTGCAGCTGCCCGTCCAAAACTAGCCTATAAAGACCCCCCCCCCCACACACACACACACACCAACACCACCACCTCCTCTCCTATTCATAAACAATAATATGCCGGCTAATAGGTGTGTGTTTGTGTGTCGGGGGTGGAGAATGGCGGCCAATGTCACACATGGCCCCATGTACATTTTGGAAGGTCACCCCGACCCCCCCGCCCCCGCCCTCCCCTGCCTGCCCCAAACAAGCAAACCAAGACCCCCACAACCCCCCCCTTTTTTTCCCCTACTTCCACAGTATGTGCCCCCCCCCCCCCCCCCCACATGAGCATTCATACACAAGGTGCGCCCCCCACCGTGTGTGTGGCCGCTTCCCATTCGACGATGGTTAACCAGCGACATCCATCGGGGGGGAGGGAGGGGTGATGGCGCATCTCTAACGTGTTTTGACTTCTAGAGTGAACCCCCCCCCCCCCCCCCCCCCCCCACCTCCTCCATCACAGGTTCCCGGTAATAAATGATTCACGTGGTAGCCCCCCCAGGAGGACCGGGGTGAGTTAATGTGCATTTTTTGGTGGCGGTCGTGCAGGGAGATAAATAAATAAATACAAACTTTGACTGGTGGGCCCTTTGCTCCTGTCCTCATGGGGCCGGACAAATGGCCACAGACCCCGGCAGCCCCCCGTCCCCCCCATCCCAACCCAACCATCCCATCCCCTCGCCATTATCGTCCCCGAAAATAAAAAAAAACTAAAATAATAATAAAACGTGAGCGAGCGTAATGATCTCGTGCCACGGAATGCAAAGTGCCTCATCGACGCTTTTATGTCTGTGTGCGTGTGTGTCTGTGCGTGTGTTTGTCTGTGTGTGTCTATGTGTGTATGTGTGTCTGTGTGGGTGTGTGGGTGTGTGTGTGTCCGGTCCCCCCGTCGTGGCAAGCAGGAAGTTGTGATTCTGTCTCAGTCAGTGTCACACTGATTTTTCTGCTTTCCCAGCATCCAAAGGGCCCCTCAGCGGACGCCCCTAATGCGAATTTAATGACCTGACGCTGGGCCTGTGACACGCACGCAAGGTGAAGGTGACCATCTCTCATTTTTTTACGGACACGTGTATGTTTTTTTCCTTTTGGGTGTCTGTGTCTATCAGACACACACCACCCGCCCTTCCAATGCCCTAAAATTCTGCCCTTCGATTGGTCATTCATACAAGATCCCAATTTGGCATTTAAGCAACATATTGATCTCTTACATATTGATCTCTTCGGTCCTAAGTTGAAGCATCAAATTATTTCACCCAGCAAAATACGTACACACCAAACACAACAAAACAAGGCACATTCTCAGCGGTTTCATGAGTAGACACACACCCAACCCGCCCCTTTTGTCCGTGTGTTTCTTCCTCAGTAGGAGTGAGCCGAATCAGAGGTCAAAAACACTAAAATCAAGTTGGGATATTGGAGGTAATAGAAAGATTATGGAGTTTCACTTCATCATACAGAGTTCCATACTTGCTATAAACATTCCCGTTAATACTCCCTCCTCAAGGTTTTCCCCGAATGGCACAAAGCGATATTCTCACAGAAGATTATTCCAAATAAGCCCATTGACGGGACAAACATGGATTTATTACCGGCCAACGCTTACCATTCTTCAGCACGAAGGCTTCAATTTGATTATTATTTAAATCAATTACATTTCCCCCCTCCGCCAATTAAAGGTCATTACTAGGTTAAAAGACCTAATTTGTCCATCACAGAAGATTATTTATTCTTGTTATATATATTTTTTTTTTTCACGCATATACGTGGACATTTCATTCCTTCTTAATCTGAGGTTTTAACAAAAGCAAACAAAAATATGTGTCCTGTCAGACTGCCAAGGACACTTAAATGGAAACCAAACATTCTGCTACCATTTGGATAATCTCTCCCTCTCTTTCATGCTCTCTTTCACACAGTCTCTCTCTCTCTTTCCCTCTCTCTCTCTCTCTTTCCTCCCACAACTCCTGTGTCTGACTTGTTCTTGGGTGGGCTCAATTATTTCCATCAGTAATGTCAAACATCTCACACCGGTTTTACAACAGCATTATGAGTCAAAAAGAAATCCCTTCACACAGGGCATATTGAACAAAAGTATGGATGGAGTATAGAAAGGGTCGCATGTGAATTCAAATCAGATCAGTCATCAGCATAAAAGTGAGCATACTTTAAAATTTAGGTTAGAATCGACAATCAGTCAATTTACAATAGTGGATCAAAAAATATTATGAGTGGCGAAACCAATTGAAGGGCATTTTTTGAACTTGGTCCCCAACAACTGCAACATCAACTCTCTGTTGACATTTCCCTACCACAGAATTCCCAGGTCAGGGGGACAAATAGATGCCCCCCCTTCACCCCTCACACAAACACGCACGCTCACACAAACAGACGCCCCCGCTACCTGCATGCGGCCCACATTTGCCCACACGTCCTGGATGCCGTAGTGTCAGTCGTTTCCCCCCCAGCATGGAGGGCTATAGCTAATGGACCCCCCGCCCCCCTCCACACACACACACATCCACTATCCACTATAAATGGGGCTGTTTCAGTGCTAATTCCTGCCATTAACATTTCATTAAAGCCAGTCTCTCTGCTAACTCGTGCTGCTCCTCTCCCGCTGCTGCTGTCTGATGGATGCTAGCTAGCTCGACGCGAAGCCACGCTACCAGCTACACACTCGCTCAAGGTGGACGATGGAGTTTAGACGCAGGGGTGTGACCCTGTCTGTGTGCGTATGTGTTTGTGTGCTGGCCTGTGTGTGTGTGTGCATTGTGTGCATTTATCAGAAGAAGAAGATAACAATAAACCAGTACAATATCCCTTCACATAAGCCATTAGTCAACGAAAAATGCATGCTGAAAATGATAATTAGATGATTAGGTATGGAAAATAATCCCTATGAAATAAAGCAACCTCGATATTAGACTGTATTCTTTAATGACCTGAAATATGAGCAAAAAGCTACATCACTCACATGTTAAAGGTGTGGACTTGATGTATTTTCTGTATCAGATGTTATCCATGTGTAGTCCTTCATTAAGGAAAACAATAGAGGGTGTATTGTAATAGATAGTGATTGTATTATGCTCTCGGCACTACAGGCTGTGCCTGAAAGTGAACAGACAGGCATGTGTGTGTGTGTGTGTGTGTGTGTGTGTGTGTGTGTGTGTGTGTGTGTGTGTGTGTGTGTGTGTGTGTGTGTGTGTGTGTGTGTGTGTGTGTGTGTGTGTGTGTGTTAAATCTAACAAGTTTAAACATACTATTCTAATTAGACATCTATGTTCATTTACTGGGCCGTGAGTAAATTAGTTGCATATAATTATGACTTATTAAGCGCTGCATAAATAATCTAAGCGCAGCATTAGTCTTTTATATTTCTTGCGCTGGCGTATTATACTAGCTATATATCCGATCCATGTCCATCATTTTTTTATCAGTGGAGACACCTTTGCTAATATAGTGAATATGCAGGGTTGTCGGTGAAGAGCCCAGTTAAAATGTTGGACTTTGTCAGGTATGCCGAGGAAGAGAGCTTTGTTTTGTTTTTTGCTTGATGCTGTTTTTTTCATAAACATATATCATCAAGGTGTGATTTGAATTTTTGGAAATGGCTGCAAGGTTTGGAACATGGCAGGTTTTAGTAATCAGAAACACAGTTAATTTCACAATGAGTAGATTATCATTGATTGTACTTCCAGACATGAACATTTTGTCAGTTCACAGAATGGTTGGGGAAGCACAAAAGAATATCAAAGGGATAGCAAGAGTCTTCAAGTCTGTCAAGCAAGCATCGATATATTTGTCCAGTCGGCCAGACCCAAAATGGATCAGGATCAGGAAGAGGAGGCAGAAATTAAGGTGGAGGCCACTTGGCCAAAGAAGGACACCATTCCAGGTGAGATGGCTGAAGATGAAGCTTTGACAGATGCAGAGAGGGCCTACACAGTAGAACGTTCCTCTTCTGGAACCCAGAAACTTCCCAAAGATGGAGTCCCAAAGATTTGTCCCAAGAAGTGTTCAGGAACTTCCTCAGAATGCGCTCATGACATAATAACAGTTAAAACAGTGACATCAAGCACAACTTAAAAGTACATAAAAAACTAATTTTATGTTAAACTGCGTGCTCTCTAGCAGCATTGTATAAATTCAAATATATGTGTTTGAGTGTACTTTAGTAGTGCTGTCTACTATTATCAACAGTGTGTTTATTCTGTAGTTGCACAGTGTACTACTGACAGTGGGTGTGTGAGTGTGTGTGAGTGTTCGGTAGCGGCGCCATCTACTATTGCTATTAGGCCTATGTGTGAGCTCTGTAATGCTCTGACACTGGAACAAAGTATGAATAAGTACGTTGGGGGGTAGGAGACAGTGGGTGGCTGGTCTGTCTGAAAATCCAGGCCTGTTTTCCCGTCCCAGTCCACCCCTTCCCCCTACCCCCCAACCACTGAAAGCATCCTGAAACAAATCAAGTGTGCCAAAGTTTATCACATGTTATTGATGTATGGGATTGGTAGATAATTGTCTGCTTTGCTCTGCCATATGGCTGCAAAGGCCTGCCAAGGTACAAGGACTCCAAACATGGCGGTACACTCGTAGGAACATGGAATTAGCAATTTGGCGTCGTATTGTACAAAAAACAGGGAACTGGTCTAATTGGATTCAATGACGAGCAATGAGAGACATAATACATGTTTTTACAAGGACATTGTCTGTGGTGTCTTTCCAAAAAAATGTGTTTTGGAAGGAGAGGTGTCACGTTTTGCAAGATTAATGTTATCAGAAATTTAGATTGACTCATTGGAGCGTTTCTTTTTAGGAATTGCGGGCCAAGTCATAAGTCAATTAATTGTGAACTGACAATCTTCGTACAATGTTGGATATTTAGTGTTCTAGAGGTCGAAATAAGGCTGTTTACTTATTTTCATGTTTGTTATTAAAGAGCCAGTGAACTGCTTTTCTTTTATGCCTAATAAATATCCTCGATAATTATTAACTTTGCAAAACATAGCACATCAGGATCACATTAGAGCTGTCAATCTTCCTTTATAATCCCATTTGAATTGCATTCCTTATAATTTTTTTAACATCTAATTATATTCATATGGTTAATGCTCAAAAGTTGCCTATTACTAATGCTTACTATGTACCTATGCACTGTATACACAGGCTGGGTTATACATTGCCAATGCCACTATTAAACATTCTGCCCACAAGAGGGCATTCTACCAATAAACACTAATTTTTGCCAAGTGAAATTAGGCACAAAAGGCTTATACATATAAACACTGCCTCTCGATGTTGTTAAGTGAATTTGCCACGTTGTCCATGGTGATAGAGAGCACTGACATGCGACTCACATTGTAATGTCCTTTTGCATTGAACGGGATTGTTGGTTGCGATTTTCACGTGACGATCTAATAATATCATTGAGTTGAATGGGACTGTATACATACAACGCGATTTCCGTTTTGCAATGATGACATTCATTTTATTTGAACCAAGGTGTATTTTTAAACGTGAAATTAGGGAACATATTTTTTTAACCTATCACATTTGCGTATCTTTGTCATAGTCACCATGGCCACTGCATAAGTTGTAGTGGCCAACGTAAATAGGCTGTTACCTTCACCTGTAACAAGGCGGAGGTAACAGCCTATTAACGTTTCTCAACATGGTGTTCTTACTGCATCCATTGTGATAATCTCCAATATAGACCTACAATTATCACAACCCATTAAATGTATTGATCATTCATCTCGATAGCCAAAACAACTGGACAAACGACATTCAGGGAGTACTTGTGCACAATACAGACTCGTAGGGGAATTTAATTTCCTGATTTTAAACCCTTCCATCGACAAAGTGGTAAACTCCCACAAGCATCCACAAGTAGAGTGCAGGTCGTTTCCACACGTTGTTATGACGTTGATATTCATTAGGAAGCTTATAACCAAGCCCTTTTAACCAAAGATGTTTACCAGGTTATTAAAGTAACTATAATAAACATAACTGATTTGATCTCCTATTTTATTTTGGAAGAAAAGTAGAAGATGACCCTTGAAACAGCCAGGCTAAATTAAGGATTGATCATGCGCCCCAAGGGGCGGTTCGGCGGAAGGAGGAGGCGTGTTCTGGCGCAAATGGTATTTTGCCGTTTCTGAATACCATTGCGCTACTGACCAGGAAATACCTGGTTTAAAGTCAGTGGCACGTTGTTCAGATGCTATTTTAAGGGCGCATGCATACATGCGCATGCGATGCATACGGATTGCTTGTGCACCTCGCGCATACACTTTGCTTCTCCCATCTACCTAGCCGCACATTCTTGGTAAATTATTTGGGAAAAAACAGCTGATGCAGCGGTAATAAGTTGTACTTTTAAATCAATGCATCTGCAAACACCGTACAGCAAACACATATTTGTAACAGGTTTGTTTTGATAATAAAATCATAAAATGGCTGAATGAACGCAGAATGGTCTCTGATAGGAATAACTGGATTGCAGTCCGAATACAGCATTTTCTGGAATCCCAAACAGATCTGATCCTCCTTTTAGAGGAAAATAACAGTTTTTTGGAATATTATTGCAAATCATCATGACAAAACACACAATGGTCTCTGATTAGTATACCAATTTATTAATTTGGCTAAATAAGCCATCAAACATGTTAATGTATGTTGTTTATTTAGACAGCCAATGTGGGAAAAACATACAGAAATGATTCTACTACTTCGGAGAACTGTTATATTGACAGATGAATGGCTTCTTGATATGGCAGCGATCGTCGTTTTATAAGCCCATTCCTGAAAAACACCCCATTCTGCAGCTTTAGAATGGACCACACAAAAGAATATGGATATGCAATGATCTACACATTTACAGAAACTATACACATTTGCCTTTAATAATTAATCTGTATATTCTTAAGCAATGTATCGTTTGTATTGGCAGGTTTCTTTGTCATTCTTAAGAGGTTATATTTGGTCAAAGTCTTTCAAAGATTATATATCAATACCTTTATCCCTCTTAATGTTACAATACAACGCACCCCCCCCAAAAGGAAAGGCAATAAGCAAACATGCATTTTTCTTTTATTATTTTATTTTCCATTTATTTGAATATTCTAAATTGACTGACCAAAGTTTTTTTCTCAACAGAAGCAGTCTTGGCTGCCTGCCGAGAAACTCACCTGAATAGAATTGATGTGGCTGCAATTTCCCATGCAGCAGTGACTTTGACATTGTTCAGGTTTCACTATCAGTAACATTAATATTAACTTTACCATGGGTTTTTGCAAGTTATATTTGGGTTCTAGGGATAACGTAAGAAATAATTATTAGATAAAAAATCTATTGTTAGGCCTAAGGATGCAAACTCTGGTCGCCCGTACTACAGAGCAATTGCTAGACCACTCACCTAAGTTCTTTTTCACATATCCAATAGAATACATCGTTTTTTTATAAAAATGTGTTCATAAAATATCCACAATAAAAATAGATAGCAATTAATTTAATTATTTTATTTGCATCATTAAATCTTAGACCCTAAGTGAAAATATACTCTGTTTGTACTTCATATATGTACATTTATGACAAATTCGTGAGCAACTTTGCAGTTGCAGACAGACTTCTCTGAAACACAGATTAAGTAAGCCTGACAGTTAGCCATAACTGTCAGGTTTACTGCCAGGTTAGTTTGGTCGGATAAGTTGCCACGGTTACTTAGCGGAGATTCCCTTAAGTCAAGTTAATGGAACGCAACTCTAGCTGAAAGTAGTGAGGCTAAGCGAAATAAGCCCGGCTTTGCCTTTAGCTTGGTTGATGGAATACCCCTCTGGCAGAAGTTGGTTGCCTGATCATTTTACGGAATGTATTGTCTTCATATGATGGTTATCTAAAGACATTTTATACCAAATGTTTTTATGAAAAAATAGCAGTATTAATTATCAATACCTTAAAACTCACCACCTCAATCATGGACTCATTGACTCTGTGGCCTCTTGCTGGTTGTTCTTTGTTGTTGTCCACCATGTGTCTGTTTAATCCTACTTAAGCAGTTAGAAACTTCAACCCAAACAGTCCCCAAATTGTTCCTGCTCAAATCAACAAAAAATCTGTCTAGGGACTGCGGTCATTTTAGTCACAGGCCACGCCTATTTTGATTCCACGCCCTAATGGAAATGTGTTGATGTCATCTTGTTGAGAAATGTATCCTGAACTACTTTTTTATGGGATTCAAGATCATAGGAGTACATCTTGATGCTGATATTAGCATTTTAGTCCATTCATGTTTTAAACCACAACCGTTGTCATATTTTTTTGGCCACTTGGGGCTTTGATTTTGGGGAACCGACTTCCCTTACCGTTAGATTAAAGATATTGGTCCATAAATGGTATGTACAAAAGGATTTATGACTACCAGAAAAACCTAGAATCCTTTTCAACAAAATTCAAAATGGCGGAAGATCTATCTAGACTGAAGACATAGGTTGTTGGGGCAGATTTTTTTTCCCAAGGATGTTAAAAAGAATGAATGAATGCGGGCGCGCGTGTGTGCTCTGTTTAAACACACGCAAACTAAACACGTAACGCATAATACAATCAATGGCAATGTCTATTACCGCGGAGACACATGCATATTAGGATAGCATACAATACTGATAAGAAACAATGTTTATAATGTATTGCGTATATCATTAAATAGAACCAGTTACCGCATATCATATGTTATAGCCTATCATACGTTTTCTTTGCCGAAATTTATTTGAGGACTCAGTATATTCCATGTGTGAATTAGGCCATATTATTTGGCAATAAACTAAGCCATTTGCAGTATGAAATTCTCGGAGACTGCAGACGCGCTGTCAAAATATCAACTCGTCCGATTCAAATGCGCTCATGGCTCTTAAAGGGGATGGGAGCTGGCACTCTCATTGGTTTGTTGCACGTTACGCCCAAACCACACCTACGGGTAATTAGGCTGCTTCAGACCAACCCTTTTGACACTTGCGCCGCGGCGCAAGCGTCATTTATCCGCCTGTAAAATAGCGATAGCGCCGTAGAACCGCCCCCAAAGCTACTTGCGCTTTCCCACTTGCGTTTCAGACCGTTAAAATAGGGCCCCATGTCTTAAATGATCGTCAACATAGTTATGTATGCCATCTGAGAGACGGACGCGTACTGGCCGTAAAGTACTGTTGGAAAAGCTTGACAGCTTCTTTGAAAATGTACTGTGAAGCAGAGAGGTTGCCTGTACATACTACTAACTCACTGGTTTTCAAAGTGACTTTGAAGAAAAGATTGAATTAGCATTTGTGCTGCGAAATGCACAGCACTTATAACGTTTATTGCTTAAGTTTCGCACCTAAAAGATCTGATGGAGATGGTGCTTACGGCGTTGCTTTGTGCTCCTGGTAGACCCCGGTGTTCCGGGAGCACCCCAATCTAAGTATAGTAAGCTATATAATCTGACAGAATTAAGTAATTTACATCAATGAGATACAGATGCTCAAGGGTTTTCTTAGTCTCATAGTTCTAGGGCTTAAAAAAAGAAAACAAATGAGGTAATACTGGTGTAAAAGCAATCTCTCAATACCACAGGGAACAAATCTTAAACCCTGCCTGGTAACCAGATGAGAAAGGGGAATCTGTCACCACCTGTGGGAATTCATAATCTTGTAATATCTCTGTTATAGGGGTAGATTCAAGTGTATTCAAATATTGCTTGACTATTGATAGGGGAGGTTGCAACTATAAACGCTGTTTGAAAATACCAGATATAATAGGGGAGAGCCGGGTCGATTGAAACACTTTTCAGTTAAACGACTTTTTCAAAGATGACGTTACGTGTACAAATAATTTCAACATGTGATCAACAACTCACATGTGTGTTCTCTTAGTTACAAGTGTAATTTAATACATATGTTGGATGATCAAGCTGTTTTTTGACTTTGAACGTAAGTTGACATCTGTTTCAAACGCCCCGCCAAGTCGGGACATTTGAAACACAAATGCGGGACGAATGAAACAGCATATTTTATAAATAAACTATTGACCTTAGTCTTGTTTTTGTGCAATATACCGGACAACATAGTAGTGTACTCGTCATTGCTAAAATTTCACATAATTCCGCATAATATAAATAGGTTAAAATATATTTTTGGCCCGTGCGTAATTGTGCATAATTGTCGAGATGCACATTTCGATTAAAACTCACCTTTCTTCTTTTGGACGACTAAATTTGTATTAAATTTACTTATTTCCCTGTCCTAAGTCATGTTTAGGGATACACAGTTGAACATCCTTTTATTTATTTTAAACAAAAACTACCACGTCAACCGGATAACAAGATTCGTTTGAAACAAGTGTTTCAATCGTCCCGACAGCGACTACTGACACTTAAACCTTTTTTGCCTCTAAACTTCAAAGCTCTGACATTGGACACTTTAGCACAGGTTTAAGTACAAATTCATCTGTTGTATAGTCATCTATTCATGACAAAAAAACTACCGCAGAAAACAGGTTTGGGGGATAACATTTGAACGGTGGGACATCATTACAAGAAATTTCGCGGGGTTGGTCAGTCTTGCGTGCTGAACGTAGTGACGAAATTTGACGTGAAAGCCTTGCGTGGTTTTCGAGGAAATCGCTGTGTTTCAATCGTCCCGTGTTTCAATCGACCCGGCTCTCCCCTACATTGTCTCTGAACCTGACAATTTTGAGTTCCCACCTCACCTGCATCATAGACACTTGTAGCTCAGACCTCCACCATAATAAAATCACAAAAAGGACAAATGAATGCAGAATGGCCTTTGATAGGATCACTGGATGCCAGTCAAGAAATCTGTTCCTCTTTTAGAGGAACATAAATTGATTGGAATATCATTGCAAATCATCATTATAAAACACTTAATGTTGTTTGATTAGTATGATACCAATGGATTTATAAGGCTAAACAAGCGATCAAACCAGTTAATTTGTTGTTCATTTGTAAAGCCAATTGTGGTCAACATACAGAAAGGATGCTTCCACTTCTGAGCACTGATACATACACACTACAACATTTATGAGCTCACACTAAGTTATATTCACAGAAGCATGGCTTCTTGAACTCGCAGCGATCGTCGTTGTCTACGCCCATTCCTGAAAAACATTGCACTCTACAGATTCAGAATAGCCTATACAAATTAACATGGATATTCAACACATTTAGAGAAACTATACACATTTACCTTTAGTATTTATTATGTTTATTCTTAAGCAATTTATTACAAGTCTTGTCAGGTTTTGTACTCCATTCCTTCTTCATGCACAAAAAATGGACCAGTATCCTGTTACGTAAATTAAGCACATAAGCTGTAATTACTGCACACAGCCACAAGGGAGCAGGATCAAACATACAAGCTGTAGTATCTACCCCAGCCACACAAGGCAGCATCTTTAAGCCAGACGCGGAAGCCGCAGCTAAGACGTCACATAGGCCACGCCTACTTCACATAGGCCACGCCTAATTCACATAGGCCACGCCTACTTGATACAAGCGCATCGCCATGAGCCAGGTGAGGTCAGAGAAAAATAGGCGGACCCGTTGAGAGCCTCGGGGCCCAGCCCCGGGGCTTGAAGTAGCTCGGTATTTCTCTCCACGTGTGTTAGATACAATTCCCTCCCTTTTGCTTATTAGTTACCATACCGAAATACTTTAACAAATAAAGTGACATAAATGTGACCCGTTTTGAACTACTTTCAACAAGAACTCAACAATCCTTACCCCACAAGTCCACACAGAATTCTTTGCCACCTGAAAAGTCTGGCTGGCCCTTCAGCCAGTTGTCTGTTTTACGATCACCATCCTTGAGCCAAATTAAAGCATCGTCCTGCAGACAGAATTCCAATAGATGAGAAAGGGCAATAAGTAAACATTCATTTTTCTTTCATGTTTTTGTTGATATAAGTTCATGTTTGCCTTGATACCAAAATCAGATATCTGGAAAAACGTACATGACCAGGAAGTAATTCATATCTTATGAGAAATAAACATAGGTTACCTCTCGTATGCCTTCTACCCAGACCTGCATGTTCTTGTAGGTCCTTACAGCCAACTCATTGCATCCTTGTGGGCTTGTGCTTGGCCAATTGAGGCCAGATCACCCATCATATCTTGACAATCTTTCTAAAATCCAAAACAAACAGAAATTTGGTTTTGTGGCAATGCTCAAGATTGGACAATCCTTGGAACAGCTTTGGATTAGTTGTATGAGTTGATGAGTTGTAACAATTTTGAGTTTTCTGACAGAGCCAGCAACGCTTGCCATCCTATGTTGTCAAGATTTACTTTAAAATAATCACAGTCTGCGGAAGATGATATTTTAAATCTTTTAGTCTCAAGGCAAGTTCTTCATATTCAAGCTATTGGACATTAGCTCCTACACTCCAACCAATATAAAATTTGATGCCAGCTCTGCATATGTGGTACATACCGGTGCTAGCGTATGCATTGGTGTTCTGGATGCAGAGTGCTGCAAGCAGCAGGAAGGAGGTTGTCACCACAACGCAATGCAAGTTTCAGCAGCCCAATAACTTTAACGTCATAAGGAAAAGGACGGTTATGATCAAAAGTCTGCAGATAAAACAGAAAGCTCACCTCAAATGTTGCTCTGGTTCAACACCTTCTCTGCTCTTTTCTTCATATAACCAAGGCTCCTCCCTTATTTGATGAGCCCTCATCACCTTATTTTTTCTTCTTTTTATGGCTTCACATTGCATTTTCCTACACCCCAGGGGAAAAACGAATGCATGGCATTACTATCTTATGCATTAGTCCCTGGTGTAGATGGAGCATACTAAAAGATCAAAAAAGAGAGAGAGCGTGCGCTACCTATGATGAAGGCAGGCATGCGATTGCAATCAGCAATGGTATCTATTTCACAATTAAAGCAACTATTTCAGTATTTAAATGCTTTTGATTATATTTGATTATGAAATATAAGTCTGCATATTTGGCAACAGAGGGTAGAAGGCTCGGTTATCTTTCGTCAGAACATTCCAGTGAGAAACTATCATATAGTTTATGATATAGTTATAGAATATAAGGGCACTAGACCTCAGATAATGCTTCCAGTCAACACTTCCTCAGTTGAGATAACACTTCCACAAAAATGGGAGGGCTGAATTATCGTTTGTTTGTATGGTTGTTGAATGGATATTGAAACATTATTTGAAAATTCTGCGAGCACTCTGACAGCTGCATTCCATTGTAAGGATAGGCAAGCCATCCCCCCCCCCCGTCATGCAAAGTGCTGTTTGGGCAGCAGGATCAAAAAGGAAAAGGCTCCAAATGCATACTTCAACTCTGGAAATGTAATCCGGCCTGGGAACAAAAAATGTGGACGGGGGGAGTAGTAGTGCAGCACTCTCCTATGTCCTCATCCAGGGATGAGGTGCCCTCGAGCAAGGCACCTGAAACCCCCACCTGCTCCCCGGGCGCTGCACTGCGGCTGCCCACTGCTCAGGGTATGCCGGTGTGCATGTGTTCACCAGCTCCAGGATGGGTCAAAAGCAGAGAAATAATTTCCCCCAAACACAGACGATAAAGGATTAATTACAAAAAATACTTATAATAAAGAAAGCAAAAAAATCTCAGTTCCTTGAACTGGCTTGGGAAATACTTGACACCAGAGGGACAATAATGACAAAGGGACAGGAAATATATGAACCGGCAAAGGGCCTAAACTTGTATACATGTTTATGAGTGGATCTGAACGTCATGGATTTCTTTCTCCACAAATATTAGGATATTCGTTTGACACCAAAGGAATATTCAAAGCTTGAAATTATGTATTCATGCCAGCCCGAATATTCATTCAATCTCCTGTTTTACTTGACGCAAACTGGGACAAGCATGTTTGTGTAGCATAAACAGCCTATGACGCAGTTGTAAAACGATAGGTGTGCTGCATTTTTAATGATACACTTGGTTGGTTAATAATTGCAGTAAGAAAAACAAACCTCTTTTAAATGTAAGACTTTTGCTAACCACAATTTACATCTTTTTTAATTGCTGCAGAACCAAGCCTTGTCAATGTTATTTAAATACATTAAAGACATAACGAAAAAAGGTTTTTTTGGTAATGATTGGCTGATCCAAAAGCCACTGACGTTATTGTTCTTCTGCTATTCTGTGTGAATAAAACATTTGTTTTATCATATAAACCATTTCAACTGGATTCTGCAGCAGTGGCCTCCGCCTGCTTCATTAAAGGCAGTGAAAGATCTGCTATGAATGGATTTTTTATTATTTTTTATTAGAATATTCGTATATATATACAATATTTGAAGCTTCAAATTATGTATTCAGGCCAGCCCGAGTTACCACAGATGTTGGATCAGGTTGTTAAACAAAAATTATTGGATCACCTATTTTATTTTGGAAGAAAAGTAGAAGATGACCGTGAAACAGCAAGCAGCAGGCTATCCTTATGTGTCTTAAGGCTGGTTTATGCTCGGTTACGTAAGCGTAAGCGCAAGCGCAAGAGGCCCTTGCGCGCCCTTGCGCCCCCCTTGCGCGACTTCTCACGTCTTGCGTGCGTCGGGCGATTTTTCTAGACTTGCGTCATTTTTTACGTAAGCTTTTACGCGAGCCGCCCAGCCTGCAAGGCTGTGATTGGTTTGCTGGTCTGGTTACTACTTCCTGTCTGGAGTATCACCCGGCAGGCTCATATACAAAAGCATTAACCTGAAGTGAAGTTAACTTTGCTGCCAACACATTATGTCGTTTTAAAATGTAGAGAGATATGCACATTTATACAACCCCAATGATCAACAACTTCATCACCCCTGTTCCTCTGTCTGTTGCCATCATTCACTGTGTATGGGGAGAACACGATCTGGCACATAAACAAACCAACGACTCCCACAGACAAAGACGTCATTCTCGAGGTCGTCTTCAACGAAAAACTTTCCTCCACATATTAACTCCACCTACTGTTCTGGCGGTAAATTGCTTGGCAACACGCGCAACACGCGCAACCTAAAAGGGAGCATGAATTGCTTTGAGTAAATTTTGCGCAACAACGTAACACCAACGCTGAAGCATGCAGCCGCCTTTAGGCCCCGTTTACACAAGGACGCTTGCGGGTGAAAACGACAAAATATTTAATCGGAAGTGCCTTTCGTTTAGACGGTGACAGCGTTTTTGGGGCATGCAAACGCATAAATCTGAAACCACCCTCCAGGGTGGAAAAGTTGAATACGCTCCGCCGTAGCGTTTCCGTCTCAACGGCCAAGACGCAAAACACTGCTCAGATCTGCTCACGTCGCGTACGTGTTTACGTCACATACATGTGCCAGTACAAGGAAATAAACAAACATGTCAGATTATTTCCATGCGTCGGACCTTCAAGCTGCTCTGGCAGCTCTAACAAGCATACAGGAGTATTTCCACGAAATGTATAGGATATTTACAGATAGTATTACTGAACATAGAAGGATCTTTTTGGTTTTTGCGACACGGATAAGAGAAAGAAGATTCTACGCATGCGCTCAGACATGGCTCAGACACTTTTGCGTCACCGTATGCACGCAGATTTCCTCCCGAAAACGCTCATCTAAACGCGGCATAAAAAAAACTTTTGCGTCTTCTGTTCAGACCGTCATCGTGTAAACGTAGCCTTAAAAGTCCCCTGCTAATGTCATCACTTCCATAGGATTAGCGCCTCCAATTTGATAATTTTAGCAGACCTTAAAGGTTGTATCAGCGATTCTAGGCCAAACATAAATGATCACATTCATCCGATTTTTCCTCACAATCCACTAGCTGCACGGCCAATAAGCAGGCTGTCAATAAGCAGCCTATGCTCCGAGATCATACACAAACCAAATGGTAATACCAACCACTCAAAACCAACATAAATAGTATTCCATCCAATCACCGACAAGGGGTGGGTTTTGTGGACTTTTGCGCTGCGTTCATGATAGTTTTAACTGGATGCATGGAACACGGAAGGGAGGGGCGAGCTGGCTCTGTTTGCTTGGGATCTCGCTTCAAATATCAACAGAAGTGACCCAACATCGCTGGTACAGTCTTTAATGCTCTGACTCCATCAAAGAGACTATCGTACTCCCAAGTCATTCTGTGCCCCCATTATTGGATGATTGGATCACTTCCTGTCGGTGTGTGACTCATGTTGACAATGCAGCTAGTCTTTTGAAAATATATTTCGACTGCCTTTTGCTTTATTTATGCATTCAGTGGTATCAATTGGTCATAAGTATCTTGTTAAAAAAAATGGATCCGTAAAATGAACATTTATAATGGATTTTTCGTTAAGACAAAGCAAAACTAAACTTCCTGGATGCCCCACAAAAAAAGTCAGCCTAGTCCATCGCAAAGAAGAAAAGTGAATGACTCTCTGACACTTTTATTGAAAGGACCAGTTCCAGAATCAGTTTCATAAAATAACACTTAACAAAGACACGGCAGGGATCTTTCAATGCCAAGACTGATCTATCCCAACCCAATATCACGCGATTTCGTTCTCATGCGCACAAACGTTAATCTATTGAATCGTGTTCCAGAGCACGATAGTCAGACATTTTTCGTGCTACACGGAACGAAATGTAAACCAATGCATTCTGAATGGGAGTGTTCTCAGACAATTAACGTGCTCCACAAAACGCTACGAGAGAGAGAGAAAGAGAGAGAGGGAGGGACAGAGAGAGAGAGCGAGAGAGAGGCTTCAGAAAGGGTGTGCGCAGATAGTACAGTGCACCCTAGTTATGTTTATGCCAAAACCACAAATGCTATATATATATATATTTCCTAATAATATATATTGCCTATATATATATATAGGCTATATATATAATTAGGCTATAATTATATTATTTAGCGTGTAATGAGACAATCTATAGCCAAATTGTCGAAGATGCCCGAGAATCTCCGGAAATATCAGCATGGGAAATCGGCGCATCAGACCCATGAACCTATAAAGAAAGACGTCATCTCAAGCGGGAGAGAACGTTTACGTAGCTGGTTTGTGTCACGTAAGTACAGGGCTCTCAAATCTCATGCATTCGGCGTGAGACACACACAATTCAACCCATGCACACGCTGGAACCTGGTCTCACGAAAATACGTGACACTGTCACGTTATTTAATCTATTGAAACGTGATCAGGGACACGTATTTTAAAAAAATTGTATTTCAATTGGAAGTATTTGACGTGTCACTAAGCACGACTTCCAAACTAAGGTTCTGCCTGGAAGCATTCTCCCTAATGTCCCTTAAGGAGCTCCATACAGTTCATTCATTGCTGAAAATTGTCTGTGATAACTATTGGCCGGTTCAGACTACACGATTCTCAGACATTCCTCCACGATTTACCATGTCACACTATACGATCACAGAGTCAGGAAATCGGGCCTTGTCTCGTCGTAAGACTGGCCACACTACAAGATTCTCAGACATTCCTCCACGATTTAACATGTCACACTATACGATCTCAGAGCCAGGAAATATGGCCTTGTCTCGTCGTAAGACTGGCCACACTACAAGATTCGAGGGTGCGATGCTCTCTACTTTGTATCATTCACGTTTGCAAGATATTTTGAAAATCTAAGATTTAGAACTATCATAAATGCTTTTTACATTTTCGCCATAAAGGTTCCAGTAGTTTTTATATCTGCTCAATGCGGCAATTCCTAACAGTAGTTGCGTTGCGCGTGACGTGAACTATACAAAGTAGACGCAGCAACAACGTAGCCTAGCAACAAAGCGTCAACAATGGATCCCGAGTACCTAGCACTAGGCATTATGCTGGCGGAAGGAAGAAAAAGAAGAAAAGATTGTGGACTCGTTCTTGAGTTGAAAATGCAGGGACGTTGCTGCCACATTTCCACCAAAGTTGTCTCCATTATATTGCTCCATTTTCTATCGTTTTCTTTATTAGCATTCTTCTTGTTATTGATCGCATTCATGTTTGGAGTAGTTACTCCTACTCAGCGTACTGCAGTGAAGTCAGTTGGTAAACACTGCGCGTGAGCTCCAGCTGTTGGCGGGCTTCCCTCACGCAACTGGGGGCGTGGTTCCCTCATGTCAACAATGGATACGTCATGCGATTCCCCAAAAAATTCTGACATGCCAAACTTTTCGTCGTGGGGTTTTCGAACGTCGCAGACGAAATCATCGCAGATCGCAAGCATGTCACATTACAAGACCTCGTCTCGTCGCCGACCCGTCAAAATCGTGTACGATTCGCAAATTTGTCTTTGACGAAAGAATCTGGGCAAAATCGGGCTGAAATCGTGTAGTCTGAACAGGGCCATAACAAATGACAGCTTTTGGCCACCCGTTTCTACTTAAAATTGTCCGTGATAACTAACAATATGACCACCACGGGTGACTTTTGGCCACCCGTTTCTAATTTCACCTTTGATTCTGAGAAATTGTCACAATAAACGGATATATTAAATGCAGGTGCGCTACTCTGTAGGCAAACCGCGAAGGAAAAAAGGGTAGCTGCTTCATCTGTTCTTTTTAGAATTGTATGTCTGGATGTTTATTTTATCTAGCCATCTATTCTCTTGTTTTTGGCTATGTGAATGAAAGTCTGCGTCGATGCCTCGCAAGTCCAGTGTCGCGAGCGGACGTTGCCATGACATCTAGAAATCATGCCGTATTTAATGGGTTATCATTAATATTGATGTGTAGGGGTTGATTATAACTCGTGAATAATATTGTTTAGACCACGGTCTGGGAGAATACTCGTATTCTCATTGGCTGCAGGGCGTGCATTAACTCCTGATATAGGCCTACGGACACCTGCTAAGTAGTTCCAGTCAGTGTTTAGATTCTCTGCCCGAGCCCGAGCCCGACGCGGGCCGGGTCGGGCCGGGCCGATATTTCCCACCACTATACTCGGGCCGGGCCTTTGATCGAGCGTTTTTATTTTTTATTTTATCATTGGTTTATTGGCCTAATCTGAGGAGAAATCTATGCCATAAAAAGAAATATTATAGGCCTTTATTACACGGGTCTTCTCAATGCCGTGGAACGCTCCGTTCACTTGCATGGGTAGTCGTCCGGTGACTTGTCTACCCCAGCATCTTCCATTGCTAAGCGACGTCACCGTCTTTGGGGACAAATTATTTCTCTGTTGATCAACACTACGAATGGCCAAATGGCTTGTATGCCCCCCCCCCCTTAAATAAATACTATGGCAGAATTATTATTATTATTCTCATTCAACTTGAACATGTGTTTTTACAGTAGAGTGGTGGAGGGATGACGTATGTTGGCCAACCCGGAAGTCTCACAGGTCGTGAGACTTTGTAGGCAACTCTAGATCAAGAGCTCGAGCGCCACCAACAGGTCAAAGTTGAATGTTTATTAACTTTTGTCCTGTTCATCCGTTTTTCACAAACGATGTATCACTGGAACCCTTGGACCGATCCGAGCTCAATGTATCCTTAATGGGTTTTGCTCTAGCGCCACCAACAGGTACAAAGTTTAATGTTTATTTACTTTTGACCCGTTCATCCGTTTTTCACAAACGATGTATCACTGGAACCCTTGGGCCGATCTGAGCTCAATGCCTCCTTAATGGGTTTTGCTCTAGCACCACCAACAGGTTAAAGCTGAATGTTTATTAACTTGTGACCCCGTTTCATCTGTTTTTCACCGAGCTCAATGCATCATTAATGGGTTTTTTCCGCCATATTGTTTTTTTCCCCATCTTTAATTTGATCAAAAACCTGAAAAAGGCCTCTCGTCACAAATTTGTTTAATTTTCTTGAAATTTGGCCCAGATGACCTTTAGACCATGACACAGCATGCATTCAACATATTTTTGAAATTCAAAGGCGCTTGGCTGTGACAGCCAATCAAACTTGATGGTGAGGTTGCCAAACACGAAGTTAGCCAAACTTGGTATATAGAGTCATGACATAATCCTGGGAACACCTAAACAATTTGGTGACCTTTGACATCTAGGGGGCGATGCAATATCGAAAATGTGTTTTAACTCCAAAATCTTCACGTAAGTGAATTGCACACTTATTTTTCAATGTCTGGTGATATTGCCAGACCTCTCCAAATAGCTCCAAAACTATTTTGCACATCAGAATTTGGCTGCCATTGTGATCTTTGAGCATCCTGGTGTTAACTTAAACTCTTATGACATTAAACCTGCTTAGAACCTAGGAAAAAAACCTGGTCTCAACCAGCCTTGGTGCCATCCACTATGCATGCCCCTTTATCATTGCCTGCAGCTATTATACAGTTTATGGAATGGATTATGAGATGGTCAGATCCAGAGTTCACTTCAAATTCATGTGTTGGACTTGATTCAATGCGTCTTTTTGATGTGATCCTGTGGGACTCCTCCTCCTGTATGCCGCTAATGTATTGACTAATTGGGCCATCGAAGCTGACATAATGATCTCCATGACCCTCAGCTATATGACCAACTACTAAAGTGGGCAAGTCCTCACAATATTCTCCAGATGGTGAGACAACTGAGGAAGCATCCACACCTAGAGTAGAAACAACCAAAAACTGAACTGAAAATTTGAGCAACTCGCTGGAGAGTAATGTGATCTCCATAAGTTCCCAACTCACCCATGCCATTAATGCAGTCATCCCTGTTTTGTTCAGTAACAACATTTAACAAAGGTGTGCCATCAAGACCAGAAGGATTTGCCACCAAATAAGATACAATTTCCTGTCTAAGAGTGGTGGATGAGTGAAATAATCTCAAGCTTGCTAACTGGTCAGCCATAGCTGGAAACCACCTGGGAGAGTGACTTTTAGCTATGAGAAAAAGCTTTCTTTTCGCATTAGCTGACTGATTACGATTTTTTCTATTTTTTTCTTTACTACGGGTTGACACTAGTTATATTAGTTACTGAAAACCATTTCTGCTCAGGGATGAACGGGTCAAAAGTTAATTAACATTCAACTTTGACCTGTTGGTGGCGCTAGAGCTCTTGAGCTAGTGTTGCCTACACAGTATCACCACTTGAACCCAAGTAATGGGTGGTCTACTGTTCAATTAATACAATATTGGGAAATTATTACATTATCAGGACTTGCGAAATGAAGGCTCACCTGATAATGTAATAACCTCCCATTAATGTAATACTTTAATACATGATTGGTTAAAAGTGTATTACTTTATTGGGAAATGCACTTTATTACATTATCGGGAAGTTATTACATTATCAGGTTTTATTACATTTTCAATGGACTCAAGTGCAGATTTTTATTACATTATCGGGGTTATTACATTATCGGGAATTTATTACATTATCAGGTTCTACAGCCCCTGTAAATGTGGAGTTCACAATAAGTATTAGTGATTTTTTTTCAAATTATTATAATCATATCATAATTGCCTAAGTCATATTTTAAGGTTCATCTTGTGTTTAGCGTAAAAAATGCCCAAAATTCAAATACATGAACTAGGCAGATAGGGAATATGGAATGTAAAACACACGCTGATTGGCTTAGGATACGAATGAGCAATTAGGCCAGTGACTCAACAGCATTAGGAGAGTAGAGTTAGTATAGATATCACAATTTGGGCAAAATATGACTTTGGCATATTTAGGCAATGATGCTATCAGGCTTAGAACGAAACAATTATACACAATCCCATAATGCCAAATAAATGTTATTTGTAGTTAAGAAATATCTAATCTTATTTCATAATAGTTACAATCATCATGGCAATAACACAAAAATCTGATGACATATTATATCCTGGTCTGTCTGGGTCGACTGTGGCGTCTCTCTGTGTGTGGATGTGCGGATGCGCGGAGCTCATAATGGCTAGCATTTTTTTTTTTGAATCGTGTCTAAGAGAGGGTAAGGCTCTCTCCGAGATTTATAGTGTAGCGCCACGGTGTGTCAGAGACATCAGAGAACCTGACGCAGTAATTTGAGATGATATTATGAATAAACGACTGCGTCGGGTTCTCCCACGTCTCTGGTCCTTCGACATCAATCTAAAGTTGCAGTTCAATCTGGACTTCAGAGAGTCAAAGCCAATGTTTCTTCCCCCAATTCCTTCTCCACCATGTCCGAAAATCAATACACAGGTCTTATTTTGCAAACCCGCACCCCCCTCCCGTACCCGAGAATTCCATTCTGCACCCAACTAAAAAGCAATTACACTAGGCCTATCTGGTGTTTGGCGTGGTGCTTTAGATTGCTCTGCAAAGAAAGCACATCATCCACTGTGGACGGTTTTAGTTGACTCCTCTGCTTCTTAATAGCATCTCCAGCACCGGAGAAGTCTCGCTTGCAATCGCAAAACCCGCGACCGACCCTCACTTTTCAAGCGTCCGTCCCGATCAGCATCCGATACGAAACAGTACATTATTTTCCCCCGTTTCATCCCAATTGTGCGGGTCCCCCGTTGGATGTGTGGCTTTGCTGCGATACGTGACTTTAGTCAGTCAGACACGGTGGTAGAACCAACCTCGGATCATACTACATCATGTTTAAAAAGCGGTTGCATTGTGGGAAATGTAGTGTATATGAATAAGGAAGGTTATAAGGTAATTTGGCATTGATGAGCATTATCTTTGGCCAGGCCTTGAGTCTTAGCGCTGTGAACTTTGACCTGGTTATTTATTTGAGTGTGTTAGGGTTTGTAAAATAAGCCCCTTTTATTTTCACTAAAAGGCAATTCAAATGCAGTTGGTTTACAACCCTAACTGTTGTGAACAGATGTTTGTAAAATATGAATGAACCATGCTTGGAGTACCTTGCGGACATCAAGAGGAAAGCTAACCAAATGGCTGTCAAGGTGCTGCTATGCTAGGCTCATTAACGCCCCTCCTGTCAACATAAAAAGTAATTTAATTAGCATTTCATAAATGGCAAATCCATCACATTTTTCCTTTTAATGTGACTGAAGATATACACTTCATATTATTTTTTACGTATAACAACCTTTCTTATTTGTATCTTCCTATCCTCATCAAGTTGCAGCTGTGATCGTGTGTGTGTGTGCTTGCAGGTTTTATTCAACAAAGTAACTCAAAGTGACGTCAAAAACTTGGTTATTCTGTCGATTGGACTACAGCCCATATAAAAACCTTTCAACGAAGAACAATAAACCTTCCATTCAAAAAAGGGAATCAACCATAGAAAAAATAAATAAACACACACGGCAGAATTATTGGATCTGAGGCTGGGAAGGTTTCCCGAAAGGCCCGATAGCTTTCAGATGGACGTCAAGTGTAGATTCTAGAAAGGCCTGCGATTTCAGGGTGTTTTTTGGCAAGCGGCACCCATCCGAAGCCTGTGGAACCACTCATATCCCGCCACCCTCATAAAATAAAAGGGAGCGAGTGAGAGAGAGACCCGGGAGAGGTGGAAAATTAAACACGAAAAGGAGAGAAGGAGGCAGAGAGCACGTGCGACAAAGGGGGGGCAAGGGATGGAAAACACATGTCGATCTTTTCACACTTATTTACAGCGGCCTGCAGAGGTGCCGCTGAATCAAAGACTCGGGGAAAGGGGAAATGGGTGATACCCCTCTCTTTTTTTGTCATATCACTTTAATGAAGGCGCCAACTTTTCCTCTTTTTGGTATCAAAAGGTTGCACCGAGAACACTGAGCAGAATCTTGATGTTGCCACACAGCCCAAAAAAAAGACCCCGGAAAACGAGAAGGTTTGAAGACAAAGAAGGAAGAATTGAAACATCGCCTAAAACACCATCCGAGTGAAATGTGCACTTGTTAGTTTCAAAAGATACCAACTTTTTTCCTTCTTTTTAATGACGCCTCGTCTTAAATTGAAAAACATAAATGCGCCGTGAAACTGACACTTAAAGAGATGGATTGAAGAGCCGAAGAGTGTGCAAGGGCTGCGGCAGCTAGACAGTGGCAGTTGGAGATAAGTAGAACTTAATTCATTTGTCCGCCATGTCACATGCTTTTGCTTCTTTGAAGTGGCAAATTAGAGATAGAACAGTGGCCATTCTGATGGAAGAGAGAGAGAGAGAGAGAGAGAGAGAGAGAGAGAGAGAGAGAGAGAGAGAGAGAGAGAGAGAGAGAGAGAGAGAGAGAGAGAGAGAGAGAGAGAGAGAGAGAGAATGACCCCTTTTCTAATGGCTGCCTTGGCAGAGTGGGAGCGAGTCATCTGTCGGGCCCATCTAATTATGTGAATCGAGCAGTTTGAAAAGTGTCTTAAGGCTGTTTAAGAATAAAAGGGACATTTAAATGCAGAGCACTTTGAAAATTACAGATCCTTCAAAAATACTTTTCTCATGGACACAATGATTCCCAGCCGCTTACTCCAACCTCCCCCCCACACATACCCCAACACATGCCCCAACACACACACACTAAAACTTGTTTAATTCTGCACTCTGAGAGAATGCCGCTTTAAGAGAATTTGTAACCTTTTCAGTTTTTTTGTTTCTTTCCGCCTAAAAAGAAAATACATGTGAGCCTGTGTTGTACCTGTGTATAATTAGTTTGGTTTATTCAAAGCAACCTTTCTACCATTGCTCTGATTCTCTCTTTAGAATTGTCTTGCCTGAAGAGACTATGTACTTGAGACATCGATCACAAATACCGAGACGTCGTTTTTTCCTCAGATTATACTCTAAACAGGCTTTTGCACTACTTTAACCGATTTCAAATATACCTACGAAACGCATTCAACGCCGCGAGCCTAATATGCGTGTAAGTCATCATTGAAGTGACTGTTTTGAGTATATATCCTGTGCACCTGCGCGCATAATAGGTAATCCTGAATCCGGCAGGGGGAGGAGCGCGCCTTTTTACCCACGCAAATCTCTTGAGATGCAAATCCAAAGTGTGACACGTTTTTATGAAAGACCAAAGACTGGATTACAGACAGTAACAAGGTTAATGAGCCTCCGTTCCTCCGTTGAATCCACGCGAAGCACGCAGTTTAGTGCTACTTACCTCTAGTGGGAAGGCACCTATTCACCGTTGCACATTTTATTTTTATTTCATCGACAACCCTGCATATTTGCACGGGGTTTGTGATGCCAACACCCGGTGTCAATATTACAACCTGTTTTATTCGGCGTGTAATATTTTTTCAGGAGCTATACGTGCAGATTTATAAAAATGCTCGTCAGGGGGGGGGGTGAGCTTCTCTATGCTAACGGAACAGATGCCTGCGGCTGCGAGTCATGCATAAAGCCGTCGACGGCGCTGCACTTTTACACAGATCTTGTGAAAATAAATTACATCATATAAGACGTATTATCAATGATCGTATGTTTTCTATTTTTTTCCATGATAAGGATTACCTGAATAATTAGCATGGAGAGTCTCACCTCTCTTCCTACACGTTGGCTTGTCTAATTAATATTTGATTGCTCATTAGGAGCTGGTGTTGCATTCCGGAAAGTGACAACTCGTGGATCTGGTCACGATCTCTCTGCAACTCTCTCTCTCTCTCTCTCTCTCTCTCTCTCTCTCTCTCTCTCTCTCTCTCTCTCTCTCTCTCTCTCTCTCTCTCTCTCTCCTTCCCCTTCCTTTTTCACCTGAAACATGATAAAACATGGCCGCGGTAATTGCGCGGATCGTCTGCACGGCGGAGAGGGTTCAGGTGGATACAAACACAAACAAAACAACACCAAAAAAACACACCACCCCCGAAAATCATTACCTCCATTAGACTCACCTCTCGCCCTCCCATTCCTCCTCCAGTCCCCTCCCTGCGGACCCCCCCCCAACCTATCTCTCTGTGTCTCTCGCGCAACGCCGTCGTCACATGACGGGAGGGGGGAGGAAGGTGGGAGGGGTTGAAGGCTTCGACCCCGCCCATCACCGGTAGCACCGTCGGCCGCCATAATAAATGTAAGCTGGAGGATTTTTGAGTGGGTGGGCGGGGGAGGGGGGGCTGTTCATGACAATCCTATTTTCGGTGTAATTTCATGCTTGTCTTCTTGAATGAAGATATCGGCTGCTCCGAAGCACGGAGGTCAGTCTGGTTTTTCTGTTTCTTTTCTTTTTTCTCCTCCTCCTCCTCCTCCTCCTCTGGAGTCGTTCCGGAGTATGTTCCTCCACTTGATGAAAAGTAATTCATCATTTACACCTCGGAATCCTGCCTCCGCCCAACCTCCTCAACCAATAGCCCCCACCCCTCTCCTCGCCCCCAAACATGCCTCTCTCTCTCTGTTTCTATAATGTATCTCTCTCTCTCTCTCTCTCTCTCTCTCTCTCTCTCTCTCTCTCTGTAGCAACTTATATTTTTTGCGCCACATCCTTTTCCCCCTGTTACCATTCTTTTGTCCCCCACCCCAACCCACCACTGTTGGTCCCTCTGTGTCCCCATGTGTGTGTTTAGGTTTATGTGTGTATGTGTGTGTGTGTGTGTGTGTGTGTGTGTGTGTGTGTGTGTGTGTGTGTGTGTGTGTGTGTGTGTGTGTGTGTGTGCGCGTTTATATGAAGTGTCCATGTGTGGGTGTGCGCTTATCTGTGTGTGTGTTTGTGTGCGTGTGTGTGTGTGTGTGTGTGTGTGTGTGTGTGTGTGTGTGTGTGTGTGTGTGTGTGTGTGTGTGTGTGTGTTTAGGTGTGTATCCGTGTGTGTGTGTGCGTGTGTTTGTGTGCGGGTATGTGCAATTTTGTGTGTATCAATGTGTATGCATGTGTGTATGTGCCCAGGCAGGTCAGCCATCCCTGAGAACAGGTTAAGGCCCCTGCAGGAGACCCCCCACCCTCCCCTATCCCCCTATCCCCCTGATGGAGTTTGTCACCTCTCTCTACCTCTGGAAGCGAAATCCTGTCAACTCGAGCTGTCCTTCACGACCCCTGCAGTGGTTCTGGCACCCACTGGGGCATGGGAGCTTAAAATTGATTTCCCTCTCCACCCTCCCCCTAAACCACCACCCACCCACACACACACACACACACACACACACACACACACACACACACACACACACACACACACACACACACACACACACACACACACACACACACACACGCACACAAACACACACTCCTCCACCTCTCCTCGACCGATGTATTCTTTTTTCTTGTCTTTCTTTTCTTTCTCCCGCTATAGATTCGCCAGGTTCCCTGAAGGAGCTGGGGGGGGGGTGGGGGGAAGCTGGGGGGATGGGAGGGGGAGGTTGGGGGGGTGGAGGGGTTGACAGGGCGCAACCGCCACCCTTTCAGCCAATCAGACAACAGCACACATGTCAGTGTGGGGAAGAGACCTGGGGAAAGTTTCCAGCGCCTTCTCCAGAGCCGTGGGGTTGTGTGTGTGTGTGTGTGTGTGTGTGTGTGTGTGTGTGTGTGTGTGTGTGTGTGTGTGTGTGTGTGTGTGTGTGTGTGTGTGTGTGTGTGTGTGTGTGTGTGTGGGGGGGGGGGGGCACAGAGAAGTTTTACTGAAAGGTGGGGGGGAGGTGAAAGTAAATGACATATTTCTATATTTCTATATTTTTTATAATTCTATTAAAATGTCTCTTGTTTCTTATTTATTTAATTATTTTCGTTATTAATTATTTGTTTTCCCTATGTTGTAATCATGTTTTCTTTTTCATTATTTTACGGCTTTCTCTTTCTTTTTAAACTACGTTCTCCCTCCTTTAATCATGACATTTCTAGCGACCAAAGCCACCGCTGTGTGCTCGAACGCATCCACGTCCATCTGCATCCATAAGTGTGCACGGATATCTTTTTATGTGTACATATGTTTTTCTTTCTCTGTGTGTGTAAAAACATTATGTGTGTAAGCAGGTGTGTGTGAGCGAGTGTGTGTGCGTGTGTATAAGCGAGTGTGTATGCGTGTCACACGAGAACATATGGATATGCACGTGTCCACGTCTGGCTGCGCATGCTATCTCTCTGAACAGCTTTAATAGCTAATGGAGCACCCCCTCTCCCCCCTCCATCTCCATCCCCCCCCCCCCCTTACACCAGCTGTTAACATCTGCAGGGTGCCCAGAGGTCCAATCAGAGGGGCTTTAATATCCACCACGGAGGAGGGGCTCCCATGAGAGTTGCAACACGATCGGCTCGTCCCTGCTTTCCCCCCCCCACCCCCCCACCCCCCATAACAACTGTCTCCAAGCGGCTAAAGTTGCATTGTAGTGCAACTTTGAACTTTGGAAGTGGTTGTGGCACTGATGAAGCCTTTTGATATAGGATACACACACACACTACTGTAACTGTCTGCGCTATCACTAATTGAAAGGTCTACGTTAATATGATTCATTATTTTGGACCTCCAATTTGGATCGTCGGATTGGACGGTTCACAGGTACACGTCTGCTGAACGCTGGGTTTATGTTTTAGTTCGGAAGTTCCTCTTGTCTTGCATTCACCAGAAAAAAAGGTCCAGACACACACCACACACACGCATCTTGCACAACTTTGCCTCGCAGCCAGCTGAGAACCCAGGTGGCATCAGTTCGGGGGGCAAGGCAGGGGGGGAGATCCAAGACTTCATCATGCGTGAAAACACACACACCCACACAGATGGATCTCCTGAGCTGTGTGGTGTGTGCAGAGAGCAGTGAAGATATTGTGGGGGATGTGTTTGTGTGTGTCCTCACTATACCCCCAACCTTCTTTAAGGGGAGGGATTGGGATATTAGGATGTCCTGCAGCAATGTCTTCAGATTGATTAATTGAGGATGTGACATCAAATCAAAAAATAACGCATAAAAAATTCAAATCACTTTACACTTCAAGCCCTATCCGTAAGTCAGTGGTTTCCCCGATTCCACTCCATACAAAATGTAATGGACTATCCGGATTAATATTTTGCCTGAATATTGAATATAATGATGCAAAAGGATGGAATTATCGTGCAATGTCAGCACATGACAACAGACGGCATCGCTCTGACAATGTTCCAATCCTGTGATATTTAACTTGGTCAACTTGTCAAGCAAAGGATATGATGCAATGCTGACATCATATATGCTGTTATGGTCAGGATGGCCTCTTTTGGATTGAAACTCATAATCCGTGACAGAAAGGTTGTCATTTAAATGTTGTGTGTAAATGTGTGCATGAACGGTTGCATAAATAGGTGAATGTGAGGCCATCTCTGTATTAATGTGTGTATGAATGGGTGTATGAAGGGGGCGAATGTGAAGCACTAATTGTAAAGCGCTTTAAGTGGCGGCAGGTTCAAAAAGCATAAATAAACACACTTCATACTTTCAAAAAAATAAATCCTCATGGTTTTTCAGAAGTCCATTGACCTGAAATATGAAGATAAGATTATTCAATCCAGTGGCCTGGAATTAAGCTCCATGGAGTCTTATATCTTAACTTGGCCAAGGTAAGCAGATTCGTAGGAACATATAGTTATAGTGGATCCACATGTGCAACTGGGTCAGGGAATGAAAGGAACGATGCAGGTGAATTGGCTTCCTCCTGTCCGTGTCCAAACTACCTATGCTGGGCATTAGCTCTGGCAGACTGAAAACACCCTCTCCGTCCTCACCCCTATATCCTCCTTGTCCTGTTGAGCCTCTCCTTCAGAGGCCTCCTGTAAAGCACCTAGCCACCTGGTCATTTCATAAATTACGTGCTTTACCTCCAGGGACGTGCATAATTGCGCTATCTCACCTCTCACCACTAGAATGGCTGTTTTATCAGAATTCCCTAAAGTCCCCCCCCTCTCCCGCACCCAGACTCTCTATCATGACAGTTTTCTGTTATACTCTCCCCTGGG
>NC_079415.1:26059677-26089677 GCF_026213295.1 Gadus chalcogrammus | reverse complement strand
CATGACACTTATTATGGGTCTGGTACTTTGGTGTACCTTGGCACAGGTAGCAGTCTATCTTCAATGGGTTAGCTTCTAGCCTTGCCCTGCTACATTAGAGGAGTGAACTCATAAGTAGCTCAAAGAGCTACAGCTGGGTTTCGCACTGAGATTGAAATAAATGTGTTTTGGTTTGAGAGTTCTGGGATGGCAAGTGGGGAGGTGTGTTACAACAAATGGCAACTTTGCACTGCATTTAGTACCGTCGTTCTGTATGAGCGTTGTAATGAAAGACGATTTTACATCGTGGCACATGCCTTGGCATTATACTGCAGAGGTTTAACCCACACTTGTATGTGGATTTCGAACTAAACCGCAGCTCAGACTTGGGCTTCACCCATCCAAACACACCCTAGTGTTATACTACTTTCGTCCAGGAAGCCTAACCCTATCTCAGACGCGATCGTCAAAATCAAAGGGCTGGCTGGAACGAGCTCCACACATCTGCACATCCGCACACACCCTGGTGTGTGCGAGGGGCGTAACCCTCTCTCGGACGCCGCAGTCAACCGCTGCACAGATAAAACTCAACACATTCACACACACCCATGTGTCCCTTGGTCGTGACTTGGAAGAGTATACTAAACAGAGTCATGAAAAGACTGTTTTGAGGTAGAGTGGAACATTCACATAGTGTTTTCAGTAGACTGGCTAGACCATCGGATTTAACTCTGTGTTCACTAAGTGTTCTCTAAGTGATGGTCTTATGTAAGAGTGATAAAATGACGATCATGATATTGACGATGTGTAAAGGGTTTGGTGTTGGTGGTGATGCAGGCCTATGGATAGTGGATGATGATGATGATGATGGAAAACTTTGTCCACCGTTTAACCCAAGGAGGTCCCAAGGAGGAATCAAAGGTGTTATCCAGGTTATTTAGGTATTCAAGGAAATTAATCATCACATTCCTTCAGAAAGGTCACAGACTAATTTATGAAATGTTGTTAATTGTTTTTTACGGAGGGTTCTTAAATCGTAAAATCATAATTAATCAATAGTCATGATAATAATGAAAAATAATTAATCCACCAAGGTAATTTGGTATGTATCTTAGATTTATACTGTCTAAATGACAAAAGCCACTTTTTACCGTTGTAAATTAGGTCAGAATAAACGTCGATGTCGGTTATGATTTAAAATGTTTTATACAGCATGTCTTTGGATGAATAGGTTCAGGTGCAACTCTTTAAGTCTTCAAGGAATCATTTGTCGATTTGGCAGGAATGTGTGCGCCCTCATTACTAATGTCTTTATAACGGCCCAAATTAAATATCGCCTTAAGGTTTTAAATTATGTAGAAGTCAAAAATGTGGAACAAATGTCCTTATGTTGTTTTACCGTTTAAGGACTGTAACGTTATCGAACTCGACGAGGCTTCAAGATGCCATGTGTCCCTCCGGGCTATCCAACCCCACATTTATTTCATTGACATGTTTTTATTGACTAACTATTAAGTTTCAACAAAGTCCCACAAGGTCACAATCAAATGTAACTTTATTAGTACGTACAAACAAGAGAAGCGTGTTAAAAAAAATTACACACCAAATCACACAATTAAATAGGAGATTTGAAGCATGTTATATACGTGCCTGTATGTTCTGTTACATTACATGCTTAAGCATGTTTCCTTGGCTGCGCAGAGGTCAGGCCCTCGCAGGTGTGAAAGGACTAATTATTATTGTACAAATGGGTCGCGTTACTTCTGGTCACATGGCTGCTGGGATTTTCTTCGTTCAATCCTGCGTTTTATCATGTTATTCATAAGTGGTGTTGGTAACGACTTTTCCACGTACATATAGGACACACACACTTTCACATTTACACACTTACATAGAACACATGCAAACGTGCAAGCATCCCTCGAGATCCGTTTCCATATTTGCTTCGGGGATGGCCTCCGACCGTAAAGTTTTACAGAAAAGTCCTACTGCGGTATCATGCATACATAAGACATTAAAGAAAGTAACGCAGTCCTAGTTTTGTGCCGTTCCCAAGGGGGTTCATCTCCGGGTCATGGATCCAACCCAAACCAGGTGGCGGGGAAATGCATCTTAAGGGGTTGCAAATTTGTTTGCGTTTACCGCACGGGTGAACAATGTCTGCTCAGACGTGTACATTGTCCCCAACCCCCCCCCCACATCCTGAGGCATGATGGGAGACAACTGTTCTCTGGCTCCTGATGCAATGTGCATTTTGTGTGAAGGGGGCGAGGCAGGGCGTTGGCTGCCAAGAAGGAGGGGGAGGGGGGAACAGACACAGCTATTGGCGCTGAGCATAATGTGAAGGCAGGATGTATATACTGAGGGTGGTTTATGCACTCTCTCTTACATGGGGGTCAGGTTCGAGTCCTGACCCCCCCCAGTCGGTCGTGCAGAACGCGTTCGACTGTTATGCTGGATTCTGATTGGGGCGGCAGTAGCTCATGAGATAGAGCGGGTTGATTGGTAACCGGAGGGTTGCTAGTTCAATCCACGGCTCCTCCTAGCTGAGGGTCGTCGCTGCTCTGAGCAAGAAGCCTCACCCTGACTGCTCCCGGCGAGCTGTCGGTCACGCTGTGAGTTTGACTCAGCCGTCGGTATGGGAATATGTGAATGAATGGTTGTAAGTTGTTTCGGTATAATACCCACTCGTGGCAATAAAATATATTCTTAAATGGAGTCGGACTCCTAGCTCTGAAGCTGGTAGTAGCATTCCCATGCTACATGGATAGTCTGGTATATTCACACAGACATGGGTTATTATCAGTGTTGGGGGTAACGGTATAACTTTTTTGGGTAACGAAGTAAAGTAATGCATTACATTTAAAATATCGGTAACTACACTACTTTACTAGACTATATTAACGCCCTTTCCTGTGTTACACAAGCCGTGTTTGCCTGCGTGTAAAGTTCTGATCTGTTGTGGTGTGTGCATGCGTGTTGCCTGTGTGTCTGTAGCGCCTGCTTGTCTCGGCCCGTTGCCATAGCGATTGATTTGAGTGACGTAGCTGCTTGTGCAAAGGAGTGTGTTGTAGAAGTGTTGTAGTGCAGAAGCAGGTTACACAGAACGACCGGCTGGTTGCAGGGTTCATTGTAGAAGACATGCTTCCCCTGTCGACTATTGAATTGCCCAGATTTAGAAAAATACTAGATAAAATACCCGCGACTCGCAAGCCAACATCCGACAGGAAGACATTTTCCCAATACCTGAACAAGTGTTATACCGACATGGAATAAAACCTCAATTCCTTCCTGGATCCACCACCTGTGTCCACCACCGCGACACCACCAACAAAAGTTACTTAGGAATGACGGTGGACTGGATAGACAGCATTACTTTAAAACTTGAGAAGGATGCTCTTGCCTGCAAGAGGGTGAGAGGAAGACACACTAAAGATGTCATAGCTTGCGAAATAGAGGTTCATTCAGCCTTTGGACCACATAAAGTAACAGCAGGTGTCACCGCCGCTTAAGTGCATTTCTGTTTTAATTGTATGGGATAAAGTGACCTTTTTAGATTTTTCATTGAACACCTAATTTTGTTCTCATGTTTCCCAAAGTCTGTGTTTTGAAACTTGTGTGCCTACTTTATCCTGGTCTTTGTGCAGACTCGGATATCGTTCAATGTTTATATGTGAAGCACTTTGAGGCGGCCTTGTGTATGAAAATTGCTACATAAATAAAGTTGCCTTGCCTTGCCTTTCGTGTGGTTTTATAGGCTATTTTGTATAGATTTATACAATAAACACTATGTGTTGATAGGGCTATGATGTTTGTCCATGTATCTACAGTAAATTGAGAAACGGGAAAGTAAAGTAATAAGTAGTGAAGTTACTTTTGCAGTAACTAGTAATGTAATCTCATTACAATTTACAGAAGTAACTAATAATAAGTAACTAATTACTTTTTTTGAGTAACTACCCCAACACTGGTTATTATCATGATAATGCCACTAACGTTAGCCCCCCATTAGCATCTGAATATACACACAGTCGTAAAAATAAGCGATTGCTTCGGAATTCTTTTTAGAAATAAAATATAAAATATAAATCAATTGCGTTATCAAGCTGTTCCCCGTCGATGGAGCGGAGCTGTCTTATCACGCTGTTTTTACAGCAAGTAAAAAAAAAGAAAAAGCAATCGGCAATTATGTTCGCTTAACAAGAGGCGCTCACGATCTAGCCTCATTGTACGAAAAAGCGGGTTTAGCGTTTGGAAAAAAGCACTTGGCAACTGAAAAAGGCTAATGCAGTTGAAGACAGTGGAAAGAGAGAGGGACAAAGAGAGAGAGAGACCAAGAGAGGGAGAAAGAGAGAGAGATAGAGATTGAGAGAGAGAGAGAGAGAGAGAGAGAGAGAGAGAGAGAGAGAGGGGGGGGGAGACAGACAGAGAGAGAGAGATGGAGAGACAGAACGAGAGAGGAGAGAGAGAGAGAGAGAGAGAGAGAGAGAGAGAGAGAGAGAGAGAGAGAGAGAGAGAGACAGAGACAGAGAGAGAGAGGGATAGAGACAACACCCCTATCCACCCACCACCCCTAACGCATGGGTGGATGAATTACGCGGCTATTCAGTTATTCAATTTCAACCTGAGCAGAGCTTAGCTCCCGGGGGGAGGGGGGGGGGGGGGTTGTCGGTGGCTTCCATCGCGAGGTGCTTATCTCCCTCTTCTTCTCCTCCCGGGTTGTGTCAGGTCAGGTAGGTAGAGGGGAGGGGAGGGGGGTAGGGGCGGAGAATAACTTACACCTCCAGAGAGGCTTACACCTTCTCTGGGTGGAATGAGAGGGAGGAGATGAGGAGGAGCAGGATGAGGGGGAGTTGAGGAGGAGGAAGAGGGGGGGGCTCTCTGATAAACACTTCGACACCCATCAGACAAAACCCTGACCCCCCCCCCGACCACCACCACCTGTCCCTCACACCCCGTTGGTTCTTTCATCTTTCCCTCCTCACCCAGGCCCCGCCAACATGGAGCCGATTTTTTGGTGAAACCGCAGAAGTCTTGTGCGTTTGGGCCAACCATCCGATGCCCGAAAGCACACTTTTCTGAAACCAGGTCCCAGGGTGGATTCAAATAAAAACGGACATATGCGGTTCCGTGTTTGAATTTGTGTTAGGAGTGCAGTTGCGTCGGAAGTTTCAATTTTATTTCGTTTTTTATTATTTTTGTAACTTTAAATACAGCCCCTTGGTGAATTGAATTACTAACTGTACATCAAAAAGTATTTCTGTTCAATCTAAAAGGTTTAATAACTGCTATCTCCTCGGAATGTTTGTATACAGCGCGCAGGCTGCATAGCCGCAGGCTGGATGCACTTTTTTTTGTGGAGAACCAGCACCTTGAATATGTACTACAGATTTTCTACAGCTCGATGCGTTTTCGCAATGAGTCCGTCTTTACACAGATATTCCTGAAACGCATGAAAGGAAAACAGAGAAGAAAAGATTGTTTTCGCTCTGTTACTTGTTTCTCTCGGAGTGTATGTTTGTAAACAGCGCGCAGGCTTTATGCGCGTGTTCGCCTCTTCTTCGTTATTTTTACTGGAGATCTCTAGCAGAAGCAGCTCCCCTTATGGGCCTGGAATGTGTACTACAGCGTTTCTACAGCTCAATGCAGGTTTTGCAATGAATCCGTCTTTACGGAAATAGTCCTGAACCGCATCAAAGGAAAACGGATCGTTTTCACCCGTGTGAACTGGGCCTGAGACATCATTCTTTATACGTGTGAGGGGCTGATGCGCTCACACACACACACACACCTGCGTGTTGAGTGAACCATCAGACTCTGGTTGACGCGACATTGAGGCTTTCCAATGAGGAGGAGCGTGTTGTTAGGGTTGGTACCCTGATCCCCAATCACTCGTTATGAGGCACTACTCAGGAGAGAAAAAGGCTCTGGGTGTGTCTGTGTGTATGTGCATGCATGCGTGCATCTGTGTGTGCGTGTGTCTACGTATGGGAAACACGCAGCTGTGATTGCTAGGCGTGTGTACCTGTTTATGTCCACATGTGTTTGTGTGCTTGCACTAGTGAGTATGTGTGTGTGTGTGTGTGTGTGTGTGTGTGTGTGTGTGTGTGTGTGTGTGTGTGTGTGTGTGTGTGTGTGTGTGTGTGTGTGTGTGTGTGTGTGTGTGTGTGCGTGTGTGTGCGATAGCATGTGTGTGCACGTGTGTGTGTCGGCGGCAGCATGTGTGTTTGTGTGTCTTTAAACCACAGTGAGTGGGTCATGAATATCGCCCTGCCAAAACAGGGAGAAAAAGGCTCACACAGCAAGAGGATGTTAACTTCCCACTGAGAGAATTTCTCCAGGTCGAATGCAGAACGCTTCTGACTAATCATCGGCGCCATGGAAACGCCAGCTGCGGCCCGCTCCCGGATTATCATTCTCCCAGACCTCGTACTGCGCTTTTAGCTAAACGAAGAGTCTGCTGCATAGCCTCGGGACTAGGGGAGAGAGAGAGGGAGAGAGAGAGAGAGAGAGAGAGAGAGAGAGAGAGAGAGAGAGAGAGAGAGGGAGAGAGAGAGAGAGAGAGAGAGAGAGAGAGAGGGGGGAGAGGGGGAGAGAGGGAGAGAGGGAGAGAAAGAGAACGGAGGAGAGAGAGGGAGAGAAAGAGAACGGAGGAGAGAGAGGGAGAGAGAAAAAAAGAGAGAGAGAACGGAGGAGAGAGAGAGAGAGAAAGAGAACGGAGGAGAGAGAGGGAGAGAGAAAGAGGGAGAGGGAGAGAGAGAGTGAGAGAGAGGGAGAGAGAGAGAGATAGGGAGAGAGGGAGAGAAAGATTGGAGAAGAGAGAGAGAGCGGAGAAGAGAGGGAGAGAGAGAGAGGGCATTTAGTACCAAGCAGTGTCAGTTAACAACAGACCCCCCCTCGTCAAAAAAAATTATATAACGAGTGCACAGATGAAAAAAAACAACGAGGGGAAAATAAAAGCTTCCCGGCAAAAAATCTAAGAAATAACGAACAGAGAAAAGTCAATGCCTTCCCTTTTCGTAAAAGCCTTTATCTTATTTCTTCCTGGCGTGATTCGTTTGTGATTAACATGACTGCAGGCTCATTAGCGTAGCCGCTTCCCTCAACCTCATTGTCCTGAGGGCGCCCATCCATTGTTATGCTACCCCTGCCCTGACGTACCCCCCCCATCCTCCCCTTGCCCCCCCAACCCCCTCACCCTGTGCCCCTCCTACGCCTTCTCTGATATCCCTCCCTTCCAAGGGCGCACTCCTCCTCTCCTTACCCTCCTCCTCTCCGTACCCTTCTCCTCCTCCTCCTCCTCCTCTCCTCTCCTTACCCTTCTCCTCTTCCACCCCCCCCCCTCACCCCTCCTCCGATCTCCCTCCCTTCCAAGGGCGCTCTCCTCCTCTCCTCCTCTCCTACCCTTTACCCTCCTCCTCATCTCCTCCTTCTCCTCCTCCTGATCCCTGATGCCTGCACATACCACGGTTAGCATTTGCTTCGCCGACACCAGGAGCTGAATGGAGGGGGGCAGGAAGGGGGAGAGAGGATGAGGAGGGAGGGGGGAGGGAGGGCTGGAGCAGATCTGCAGAAGTGTGTGGTGTGGGTTGTGTCCTTTTTGTGGGTTTTTTGCTGAACGGGATAATCCCGTTTTTGGACGGATGCAGAGGTCAGTCATCGGGGAAGTTCACTTAACGGGTCTCATAGCGGCCGGAACGGTTTAGTATGCGCACACACACACACACACACACACACACACACACACACACACACACACACACACACACACACACACACACACACACACACAATCACACACACACACACACACACACACACGCACACATACACATTCACGCATATACACACACACAAACACACAGTTATACACACTCACACACAGTTATACACTCACACAAAAACACACACACATACGTTCACGCATACACACACATACACACACACACCCACACACACACACGCACATACACATGCATGCAGACCAATGCACCCTGATACACAAACACACACACGTAAACAAACAAATACACGCACACACCCGCATATGTATACACACACAAAAACACACTGACAAATTCACACACACAAAGACAAAGGCACAGATGTGCAAAATCTCAAGGTAATGGATCTCTATTAGCCCTCTATTACTGACATCTGTATCAACCGAACAGCGGGCCAAACCTTGCTAACAAGGGCAATGTATTTGGAAGTCACTAACGTGCTCCCACTGGACACACACTCTCATTAGTGTACCATCAGCACCGGGCACAGAGATGTGTGTGTGTGTGTGTGTGTGTGCATGTGGGTTTGTGTTTGTGTGCGCGTGTATGTGTGTGTTTGTATGCGTGTGCATGTGCATGTGCGCGTGTGTGTGTGTGTGTGTGTGTGTGTGTGTGTGTGTGTGTGTGTGTGTGTGTGTGTGTGTGTGTGTGTGTGTGTGTGTGTGTGTGTGTGCGCGTGTGTGTGTGTATGCATGTGTGTGTGTGTTAGAAGTGTGTATATGCCTATAGTTTGTGTGTGTGTGTGTGTGTGTGTGTGCGTCTGTGTGTGTGTAGGCTCTTCAATAACAATTATCAGCCACCGTGTGACGGTCCCAGGCCCATGGGTTCCCGGGACGGCCAGATTTGTTCTTTGCCCCAACGTTTCTTTGTGCAGAGTAAACACACTCCTAATGGTGAGAGACAAACACAATTGTGTGTTTAGTTTAAGGTGTTGGTCTGTGCCCACCCCCATCCCCCCTCTCTACCCCAAATCCCGTTAGATGTTTAACTATTTATGTATGTATCTGGGCTATTTAGTCTGGACACTGATTGGATAAGTGTTTGGCAGGGTGTGTGTGTGTGTGTGTGTGTGTGTGTGTGTGTGTGTGTGTGTGTGTGTGTGTGTGTGTGTGTGTGTGTGTGTGTGTGTGTGTGCATGTGTGCGTGTGCGCGCGTGTGTGTGTGTGTGTGTGTGTGTGTGTGTATATAGGTGTATGTGTGTGTGTACCTGTGTGTGTTTGTGTCTTTGTATCCGTGTATCCGTGTATTTGTATATGTATTTGTCTGTGTGTGTGTGTATACAGTTAGTGTCTATATGTATGTGTGTGTGTGTGTGTGTGTGTGTGTGTGTGTGTGTGTGTGTGTGTGTGTCTGTGTGTGTCGAAGTGGTAGGGTTATGGGTCATGTAACACTTTAAGTTATAAGCTCCTCGGATCCATCGCATTCTCCCCAATCCAATCGACCTTGGTAGACCTGGAGACACCATCGCGGTTCTCCACGCTCACAAGCGTCCCCCTGCACCCCCCCCCCCCCCAACCTCGCCTCCTCTGAGCCAAAGTTTCAAAGCGCTGCGTGGCCCTCAGATACAGCTGTCTCTCTGTCGACCGCCGACAGTTTTATCCGGGGCCATCCTGATCCCCAGCTTGTGTCTTGATTCGCGGGGACGGGCTGAAGACAAGGGTGGCGGTATTAGAAATAGAACGAGGTAGAGAGAGAGAGAGATCGACGGACCCAGGGGGTCTTTGAGAAAAAATACGCTTTTCTTCACTCTTTACAGCGCCGCAGCCCCCGTCGCCCGCCGGCTTATGAGCTGACACGTCAACACAACTGCACTATCAACGCCCTGTAAATAAAATCCAGCCCCGCACTCCTCAACCCCCAACCCCTGAATCCCCCCACCCCCATCCCCCCTCTCTACCCCCAATCCCGCTCCTCCATCCAAACCCTGTCCCTGACGCGTCCATCGCAATCCGTTTAGATAAATACGCTTCAGAAAGACATTGGAAAGAGGGGGGGGGGGGGGGGAAAGCAGATTGCAGCATAAGTCGTTGACTCTGACCGCAGATGATACACAACAATCACCCCACTCGGGCCGAGGGGGGCCACCCGCCTAATCCAATATCGCCGCTCCCCGCCAAACTAGTAAACTAATCTAACGCATTAGCCCCCCTGGCCTGGCATCTGCTGTCGCACGGGGGCCCCCACCTTTACCCCAACACCATCCGACCCAACACTTCCCCTTCCACAACCAACATCCCACTACACCGCCCCCCCCGCCCCCTCACCCCCACACACCCAGCCACCCTCCCTCCCTCCTTGTGGAACCGGGGGAGTGTGCTAGCCATTTGTCGTGTGTTAGCGATAAGAGCCCCCCCACCACCACTCCACTCCACCCCCCCCCCCTTAAGAACAAGGAGAGGAATAGATATATATCGTTCTTATTCTTCTTTGAATTCAAGCCGGCTTAAAGCATCTATTTTATTCCCCAACGCTGAATCCTCTGATACCACGTCCATATACCTGTCTCTTAGAGCAATCTGAGATTAAGGTCAATCGGAAAGTAGGTGCGTGGGAGGGGGTGTTAAAGTTGAGACTTTAGCGTTCACAAGTCGAGGAGGCTTAGAGAGCTCTGTCTCTCTGGTTCGGCGGGAGAGGAGAGCTGGGCTAACAATGTGGATTCTTAATATTTGATCTTAGAATAGTTGACAGGAGATTTCTCTCTCTGTCTCTGTCGCTCTCGTCGCTACGTGGTCCTGTCACGGGTATAAATACCCTGGCACTTTGACAAGGGAAAGACGTGGTGTTTTTTTAACTCACTGCAGCTGATGGACACAAATCCTACCCAATCACGTCACACGTTGCCCCCCAAAACCCCTCCTCCTCGCTCTACCCCCAACACACACACACACCCACACAAACACACACACATGCACGCACACACACGCGCATACAAACACACACACACGCATACACACACACAAATGCGCATACATACACACACAACAACACACACATGCACACACCCACACACACACACACATATACATGCACACATACACACATACACACACACACACACACACACACACACAAAGACAATCACGCACACACAAACACACGCACACACACAGACACACACACACACACACACACACACACACACACACACACACACACACACACACACACACACACACACACACACACACACACACACACACACACACACACACACACACACACACACACATCTGTACAGAAATCAACAAATGGACTAAATACGAAGCCAGATTTCCGAGTCTGTGTTTCCCTGGCTACTGGCATTGGAATTTGTTGTTGTGTCTTTTTTCCTTACAGGTTGTGCCAAGTGGTGGAAATCTTTTAAGGTCCAACTTGGAGCAGCTGCCGTTCTATTTCCTCTACTTTTTCTTAAAAAACGACTTAAGTTAGTTATCTTCGGGGGCAGGGAAGAGATGGGGGGCTAATGGCAAGACGCCCCATCCCTCGCTTAAGGCCTGGCTGCGGAGCCACGTCTTCTGGTGCTAGACTTCAGAACTTCAGAGTGGCGGGCAAATGCTGCCAGGATGCCGCAGCATTTATATTAAAAATACAGTTTGACTCGTTTGTGTTGGTGAATATATTGTCCGCGCCCAATTGCAATTGTATTTATTGTCTTCAGTTTGTGACTTTATATTCGCTGCAAAACAACGGGTTTGAAATTGTGCTTTAAATTACGGAACTAGGATTTGAAGACGTTTACTGGAATGTATTTTGATGAAAATACTGTTCATGATAATGAGGTAAAATGTGGAACTTAATCATAGTGAGAAAGCAAAACAAACTGAAGGGTCAAATTTACATCTGTTTAAATATCTGTTCCAAAAGGAAACAATTATTTTTATTTGTTAGCCTAACAAAAAGTGTGATTTGGATACGATTCAGTATAGTGTACTTACAGCTGTACATACACCTGCAAGTACCTATCCACACATGCTATTACTCTATGCTATGCTGTGTATATTGTACTCGATAACACTCTCTACTTTACTATACTTCACTCGTTGTGTCTATAATTAATTCATTGTTAGTGCAGTAATTTTTCTAAATCTTTCGCTACCTGCCTGGTCTGGGACTTAATAGGGAGATAAGATGAAGCTGTGTACTTAGACACACACACACACACGCACATACACACACACATACACACACACACACACACACACACACACACACACACACACACACACACACACACACACACACACACACACACACACACACACACACACACACACACACACACACACATATACACCTACACACACACACACACACAAGTACACAGATATATACACACAATACACACATACACAAATCTTTTTGCTCTTTGATTTTGGAAGTTAGACAGGAAGTCAAGGGGCTGGCGGAAGCACCACAGATGATATCTACTTAAAAAAAAACGACATGGTTCACGGAGATTTGAGCAAGACAGACAGACACACTAGACAGAAGGTTCCAGGGATACAAGAAGGCTTTTGTCAGACACAAATAAACCACATTAGTTTTGTGTGACGTTAAATAGGCAGTGGTAACTTTGTACCTGATACCGGCAGTATTGAGCCAGGAATGGAAACACTCCATTGGTGTAAATTAAAATTTAAAACAGCAACCATAAGTCCCCCCACCTCAGTATTTAGGTCAATGAATTTATGTGAGCGATAGGATGGAAATTAAGGGGGGGGGGGGGGACTTCATAAAGAAAAGGAAAGAGGGTTAAGCTTAAATCACCAATAACTATGCCAAGCAGCTTTCCTTTTGTTAAAGAAAGCAACGAAAGATTTACATGACAAATGAAATATTCTTTAGTGTAAGAGGGCAGGGCGTGAGAGAATATGGTTTTGGAATTGATTTGAATGATGGTCTTTTCTTGCTATTCAAGCAACATTATAAAATCCTAAGCACAAAGGTTGGCATTAACATTTGAATGCTGGTATGTGGTGTTGCCATTGCGTCTAGCGGCAATTTAAGGCTAAGTATTTTCACTAATTGATTTTTGTTTCACTAAATGGGTGCTTATTTTTGGTGCTGCATGTTACCAAGAAACCATCAGAACTTCGGGGGACATTGACACAGAAATCTCAGTTGCTCTGTTTTTTTAATTGTGTGTCAGTGTGTGTGTGTGTGTGTGTGTGTGTGTGAGTGTGTGTGTTCTTGTATTCCTATACTTATGGGGACATTCATCTGTTCACACAGTCACGCCGTGGGGACCTCTGACAGTATGGGGACCAAAATCGAGGTCCCCATGAGGGAAAGTGCTTTAAATGACTTCAGGAGTCAATCTGAAGGTGCCAGTGTGGTTTTTTAGTTTTTTTGGTTTTGGCCCATAATTCACAATTTTCTGTCGGGTCACACACACACACACATTTCTCACTATCGCCCCCTAAGGATCCCGGTTGGTATTGCACTTGATAGTTCACACACACCACTACCAAATATGGTATGTACCGCCCCTTCCTTGTCCCCATGAAGTATGTATTCAAATACTAAGAACTTTTTTCAGTGTTAGTCAACAATTAGGCTATTGGAAACGTTTATTTGCAACAGATGCCAACTACAGTGCTAAGAATTATACTTTTTTAATTACATTTTAATTAAAATGTATTTATTCAATACAAAATGCAGCTTATAGGAATTGCTTTATAATTAATTGAGTGCTGGATTGAAATAATATATTTCTTGATCTAGTAAAAGCAATAAAACATGGCTTCTTATTAGTGAATTAGCATTTATAGATATGATATTTTGCCATAACAATAATAAGATTAATCATATATTCCCGATTGTTGTCTTAGATTCAATAGATTGTTGTCTTATTGTCTAAGAGTCCAAACAATACATTTTTCCAATGCTAGTAAGAGGCTTGTGACTTTGGCCGTTTGCTTTTAATGTGAAATCAGACAGGAAGTCAAATGTACCTTCAGGTTCAACCTCAGCCTAGAAGAAGAGCCTTTTATCTCTGTGAAACCGTCGAATTTGATGCATATTAAGGATTTACCCGGAGCAAGTGGCGTGTACAGTAAGTATTCAACATTTGTCTTGAAATATTGCGTAATATAGCATCATGTAGTCGTTTATTTATGTTTTAAAACGGTCTGCTTGTTGACTGCTAGCCAAACGCACATGTTACATTAGCTAGTTAGCATTAGCATCCGCAGCATTAGCATCCGCAGCCTGCGGCAGAGCCCTGTCTACTCATCTACTATGAGTAGACAGGGCTCAGGTGCTGGCTTTTCAGGGTGTTTCAGCTGGTTGCAGCTATAGAATGTTATAAGAATAGAATGTAGAAAATGCTTAACATCTAGCAAAATGTAAATGTGTTATTCAGCTACCAACTTTAAATGCATCTGATGTACCGGTAGTATGATTTAACTAAAACTGAAGTCAAATCGATCTCACTTTTTTATTTCTCTGCAGTTTGAAATGCCACCAAGAATCAGTCCCCTCACAGATGCCTGTCACCATGTCGGTTTAAAGACTGACAATACATGGAAACTGGAGGTGAAGTACATCAATGCAGTAAAAGGTAAAATTATGGCATATGGTATCTATCGATGGGTGGATGGATGGATATAAAGGGTGGATAATAAAATACAAAACGTGTCTTAAAGTGATACCATTTCTAATTCCTCTCTCCATTAGATAAGCAGGTCTAAAGAATGTTATTTAGTTACACTTATTATTGTACTGTAGATTGGTTAAATAAATATGAACTTTACCAAAATAACTTTATTTTGTATGTATTTATTCTGTATTCAATAAGCTACATTAATCTTCCAGTAATTTCTACTATAATGATTGACCAGTGTCTCAAAGAGAGGTTATGCTTATACGTATGTTGGTAATTGATGCCAATACCCAAGCATTATACTGTATGTAAGAAACATGATTATAATTGCAAAACTGCTTAGGAAGCCAATTTATGTGTTATTGTCACTCTTTATCTGTTGTGACAGGCTGACAATTGTATGTTTTAATTTTCCTGTTTTAATTAAAGATGTCGTTCTTTTTTTTTTGCAGGGCGTGGGGTGTTCGCCATAGGTTCATTCTCCAAAGGAGATTTTATAGTGGAATGCAGGGGAGATTTGATAAGCGATGGTGAAGCTCAAAAGAGAAGAAGAAATTATAACCCTGCATGTTCTGGATTTTTGTTCGCGTTCAAGTTGGGAGGCAAAACATGGTGGTAAGATTTTAAATTGCACCTTAACTATACTACCTTATACTGAAGTCGTTACACTTGCTTACACAAAACTAATCCAATAATTACTAATCCGCCGCTGCCGTAGCCTGCTACCTACCTACAGGAAAGTATAAACTACGCTGCTGCTGAGACACAAGTCCCTCAAAATGCAATGCAAGGGTCGTTTTATTTCTAACATTAATCTTTCAACACAGACATTTATATGTGTGTAAGGGATAATGTATAGAACGCCGGTCATTATCGGGCAAAGGGCGAACCAGACACCGACGCAAAAGCGGAGGTGTCTTGCTTTGCCGTGAAGGGGCTTATTTTGCGATAATGACCGGCGACGTTCTATACATTAACCCGCTTATTACACGGCTACTTGCCAAAATTAAAAAACAACTTCACACCAGTGTTGTTTTTGGCAGGCATTTTAGATTTAGTTTTAGTCTTAGTCTTTTTGACGAAATGCTTCTTAGTTTTAGTCCCATTTTAGTCATTTCTATCTTTGAAAGTTTTAGTCTAGTTTTAGTCTGACGAAAACTCAAAAGGTTTTAGTCTAGTTTTAGTCCGACGAAAACTCGTTCACCAGCCTCTCTCTGTAGTGTGTGTGTGCCGTGTGCGTACAGGCGCAGCTGCGCGCGAGCACACGAGCCAGTGTTGGGGGGGGGGGGGGGGGGGTCTCACGTGACGCGTTTTATCCAATCAGGTTGCTTGGATGCTCCGATTGAAACCCATTCTATTCTACGTGAACCACCTACATGTAAGCCGCTAGAAGCAGTTAAAAACGGAGCGGACTAGAGCGGACTGGAGCGGAGTGAAATCCCCGCTCCGGCCTTTGAATTTAAAACCGCTCTGCGCTCCAACCCGCTCCAACGTATTTCTTCCGCTCCGCTCCACCACCCGCTCCACGCTCCGCTCTGCTCACATGCTCTCACTAACAATTTAGTCTCGTCTAGTTCTCGTCTGACGAAAATGTCTACATTTTTCGTCACATTTTAGTCTTTATATGGCTTTGGTGACGTTCGTCTCATTTTCGTCATGGAAAAAAGGGGTCTGACGACGTCATTTTCGTTTTCGTCTTGCCTGACGAAAACAACACTGCTTCACACGGTGTGTCTTTTTACAATTTATATGTTACCATTGACGCATACGTTCCACTGAACAGCGCAGCTTAGGCGATATCTAGTCATTATATATCTATGGAAATGTTCTGCTTGTCATCCCCTGCATTAGGGTCAACTTTCCGGAATCCATTGCGACGTTAACTTATAGGCTTACTCAATCAATAACTCATGTAAAACTTAGATCTTGTATGCTAGTAAATTATGTTTTAATGAAAAGTAATAATAATATTTTTTCCGTTTTTCTCTTTTTATTTGTGGTTTTAAAGCATTGACGCCTCTAGAGAAGATGGTTCCTTCGGCCGCTTGGTGAACGATGAACACAGACATCCCAATGCCAGGATGAAGAGAATAGACATTGCAGGAAGCACACACCTCTGTCTCTTTGCTCTCCAAGACATAAAAGAAGGTGAAGAAATTGCATATAATTATGGAGGAGAGGACTGCCCAAGCAGGTACGTGTTACAACTAGTGTTAAGGTATATACAATTCAAGAATGTCTTGGAATAACTTAATGATTGATGGTATCTTTTCTTTGAAACTATATAAATCAATTTCAATAAATGATCATTTTTTCTATTGTATATTAAAACATTGGATATTCAGGAGGCATCTGAATCAGGGCCAAATGTCACTGTAGTCTGGGACGTTCCCGACGTCCCCACAATACATCTTGTATGGTTTTGTTTCAGTGAAACTTTATGTTAAGTATCTGATAAAGGAGAACGTACAGGTGTGCGAAATTCAACACAGTTAATTCAACATGTGTGAAATGTCCCCACTAGGCATAGTCTATGTGACAGCAGACAGGTTGACAAAGCAGGACAAAATATGACCATAGAATCCTTTCTCGCTAGTTTGGTGTGTGGGGATGTATTTGACCCAAGAGACATGTCCTTTAGAAAATGTATTAAAATAATATAATATTATGCAGTGTTTACATGAAATTGACTGATTTACTTTTTGTATCAAATTGCAGATGACTACATGTGAACCTGAGACGTCCTGTGTGAGCTCCCAGTCTGTGCTCATGTCAGAGCAACAGTGGGATGAAGCTGCCTGGTTAGAGGACACTGGTCACCAGGTAATTCATGTCCATCACTAAATATTTCCCTCTAGTGTCTTCTAGTCACCTTTCACGTCTTCTGTTGTTTACTTTAAGCAGGTAAATGAAAAGAATATGATAATTATGAGGGGAATCTATTATGCATCAGGTCTGCCAAACAGTTTCTGTAATGCTTGTATAAGGCTAATGATTAAGGGATATGTAGGACACATCTAAACCGTGTTGAGTAATTTTCCCGGGGCAAAATGTCGCTGTAGTGTGGGACATTCACGACGTCCCCATCATGCACCTTTTATGGTTATGTTTCAGTGTAATGTTACGTTAAGTATCTGATAACAGAGAACGTACAGGTGTGTGAAATGTCCCCACTCAGCAGGGTTTATTCAAGATGAGTGAAATGTCCCCACTAGGCATAGTCTATGTGACAGCAGACAGAGGTTGACAAAGACGGACAAAATATGAGAGTAGAATTCCTTCTCACTAGTCTGGTGTGTGGGCATGTATTTGACCCAAGAGGTAGAACATTTATTAAAAGAATAAAATATTATGCAGTGTTTACATTAAATTGACTGATTTACTTTTTGTATCAAATTGCAGATGACTACATGTGAACCTGACACGCCCTGTGTGAGCTCCCAGTCTGTGCTCATGTCAGAGCCACAATGGGATGAAGCTGCCTGGTTAGAGGACACTGGTCAACAGGTAATTCATTTCCATCACTTAATGTTTTCCTCTAGTGTCTTCTAGTTACCTTTGATGTCTTCTGTTGTCTACTTTAAGCAGGTAAATGAAAAGAATCCGATAATTATGAGGGGAATCTATTATACATCAGGTCTGCCAAACAGTTTTCTGTAATGCTTGTATAAGGCTAATGATTAAGGGATATGTTGGACACATCTAAACCTTGTTGAGTAATTTTCCCGGGGCAAAATGTCACTGTAATCTGGGACATTCACGACGTCCCCACAATGCACCTTTTATGGTTTTGTTTCAGTGTTATGTTAAGTGTTTGATAACCGAGAACGTACAGGTGTGTGAAATGTCCCCACTCAGCAGGGTTTATTCAAGATGGGTGAAATGTCCCCACTACGCATAGTCTATTTGACAGCAGAGAGAGGTTGACAAAGCAGGACAAAATATGACGCTAGAATTCTTTCTCACTAGTCTGCTGTGTTGGCATGTATTTGACCCAAGAGACATGTCTTTTAGAAAATGTCTTAAAATAATATAATATTATGCAGTGTTTACATGAAATTGACTGATTTACTTTTTGTATCAAATTGCAGATGACTACATGTGAACCTGACACGCACTGTGTGAGCTCCCAGCCTGTGCTCATTTCAGAGCCAAAGTGGGATGAAGCTGCCTGGTTAGAGGACACTGGTCACCAGGTAATTCATGTCCATCACTAAATATTTCCCTCTAGTGTCTTCTAGTCACCTTTCACGTCTTCTGTTGTTTACTTTAAGCAGGTAAATGAAAAGAATATGATAATTATGAGGGGAATCTATTATGCATCAGGTCTGCCAAACAGTTTCTGTAATGCTTGTATTTGGCTAATGATTAAGGGATATGTAGGACACATCTAAACCGTGTTGAGTAATTTTCCCGGGGCAAAATGTCGCTGTAGTGTGGGACATTCACGACGTCCCCATCATGCACCTTTTATGGTTATGTTTCAGTGTAATGTTACGTTAAGTATCTGATAACAGAGAACGTACAGGTGTGTGAAATGTCCCCACTCAGCAGGGTTTATTCAAGATGAGTGAAATGTCCCCACTAGGCATAGTCTATGTGACAGCAGACAGAGGTTGACAAAGCAGGACAAAATATGAGAGTAGAATTCCTTCTCACTAGTCTGGTGTGTGGGCATGTATTTGACCCAAGAGGTAGAACATTTATTAAAAGAATAAAATATTATGCAGTGTTTACATTAAATTGACTGATTTACTTTTTGTATCAAATTGCAGATGACTACATGTGAACCTGACACGCCCTGTGTGAGCTCCCAGTCTGTGCTCATGTCAGAGCCACAATGGGATGAAGCTGCCTGGTTAGAGGACACTGGTCAACAGGTAATTCATGTCCATCACTTAATGTTTTCCTCTAGTGTCTTCTAGTTACCTTTGATGTCTTCTGTTGTCTACTTTAAGCAGGTAAATGAAAAGAATCCGATAATTATGAGGGGAATCTATTATACATCAGGTCTGCCAAACAGTTTTCTGTAATGCTTGTATAAGGCTAATGATTAAGGGATATGTTGGACACATCTAAACCTTGTTGAGTAATTTTCCCGGGGCAAAATGTCACTGTAATCTGGGACATTCACGACGTCCCCACAATGCACCTTTTATGGTTTTGTTTCAGTGTTATGTTATGTTAAGTGTTTGATAACCGAGAACGTACAGGTGTGTGAAATGTCCCCACTCAGCAGGGTTTATTCAAGATGTGTGAAATGTCCCCACTACGCATAGTCTATTTGACAGCAGAGAGAGGTTGACAAAGCAGGACAAAATATGACGCTAGAATTCTTTCTCACTAGTCTGCTGTGTTGGCATGTATTTGACCCAAGAGACATGTCTTTTAGAAAATGTCTTAAAATAATATAATATTATGCAGTGTTTACATGAAATTGACTGATTTACTTTTTGTATCAAATTGCAGATGACTACATGTGAACCTGACACGCACTGTGTGAGCTCCCAGCCTGTGCTCATTTCAGAGCCAAAGTGGGATGAAGCTGCCTGGTTAGAGGACACTGGTCACCAGGTAATTCATATCCATCACCTAATAATTACCTCTAGTGTCTTATAGTCACCTTTGACATCTGCTCTTGTTTTCTTTAAGCAGGTAAATTAATTAAATTTGATAATTATAAGGGGAATCTATTATGCATCAGGTCTGCCAAACTGTTTTCTCTAATGCTTGTATAAGGCTAATGATTAAGGGATATGTAGGACACATCTAAACCTTGATGAGTAATTTTCCCGGGGCAAAATGTCGCTGTAGTCTGGGACATTCACGACGTCCCCACAATGCACCTTTTATGGTTTGGTTGATAACGGAGAACGTACAGGTGTGTGAAATGTCCCCACTCAGCAGGGTTTATTCAAGATGAGTGAAATGTCCCCACTAGGCATAGTCTATTTGACAGCAGACAGAGGTTGACAAAGCAGGACAAAATATGACAGTAGAATTCCTTCTCAGGCAACTAATGGTGTGTGGGCATGTATTTGACCCAATAGACTTGCAGCATTGTTTTGTGTTTGTTTTTGGTCTGCATTGTTATAGCAAATTTGACGTATCTTTTTAAAAATATTATATATTAATGAATTTCATACAATCATCAGAAGAGGAAACTGTTGGAGGCACGGAGGGGGAATAAAATCCCAGCAAAACAGAGACGCAAACTGCCACCAGCAGAAGATGGAGCATCTTCTCCAGTCTGTGCTGTGAGCCATGTTCTTCCAAAGGTGAATCTTTACACTTTTTGATTTATATATTGGAGTAAAGTAATTTATTGGACAACGTAATGTTGTAGAGTACAAATTTGAGGTTATATAAGTCAAAATGAAAACATTTTTATGAGGGAGTGTCAATCTTCCCAGCTCTCTAGTCTGGTTGTACGTCAGCAGATACTTCTATAGGATTTGCCAGGTGGCATTAGGGTGAACAGACTGTGACTGGGGTAGATAGTATCTTTGGGCGTTGTGCAGACTCCTCACTTTGCTGATGCTCAGTAGATGCTGATTCACTCTTAGTTTGGACAACAAACACAATGGGCCCTATTTTAACGGCCTGAAACGCAAGTGGGAAGCGCAAAGCGCAAGTAGCTATGTGGGCAGTTCTACGGCGCTATCGCTATTTTACAGGCGGATAAATGACACTTGCGTCGCGGCGCAAGTGTCAAAAGGGTTGGTCTGAAGCAGCCTAGTTACCCGTAGGTGTGGTTTGGGCGTAACGTCCAACAAACCAATGAGAGTGCCAGCTCCCATTCCCTTTAAGAGCCATGAGCGCATTTGAATCGGACGAGTTGATATTTTGACAGCGCGTCTGCAGTCTCCGATGAGACAGATCCACATGAATTTCAAACTGCAAATGGCTCAGTTTATTGCCAAATAATATGGCCTAATTCACACATGGAATAAGGGGTTTTCTTCCACAACTTCAGAAATGCTGAGTCCTCAAATAAATTTCGGCAAAGAAAACGTATATGATATAACATATGTTATGCGGTAACTGTGGTTCTATTTAATGATGTACGCAATACATTATAAACTTTGTTTCTTATCAGTATTGTATGCTATCCTAATATGCATGTGTCCCCGCTGTAATAGACATTGCCATTGATTGTATTATGCGTTCCGTGTTTAGTTTGCGTGTGTTTAAACAGAGCACACACGCGCCCCCGCATTCATTCATTCTTTTTAACACTCACTCGCGGTAAAACAATGTTATTCACGATCAAATACTCATCAATCCTAAAAGTTATGGGCATGTAGGCCTACAATATGTCAAGAAAATATGTGTTTGCTGTACGGTGTTTGCAGATGCATTGATTTAAAAGTACAACTTATTACCGCTGCATCAGCTGTTCTTTCCCAAATAATTTACCAAGAATGTGCGGCTAGGTAGATGGGAGAAGCAAAGTGTATGCGCGAGGTGCACAAGCAATCCGTATCCATCGCATGCGCATGTATGCATGCGCCCTTAAAGATCCCATGCCATGCTATTTATGGATGCTTTAATATAGGTATTAGTGGGCCACAAACACAGTATTCAAAGACGTCCCCGAAATTCAGCCGTGGTGCAGAGTTACAGCCACTCCGAACCAGTCGCACATTGAGCTTCCCCCAAACGCGCTGTTTCGGTGGGCGTGTCAAGGCAGGTCAAGGAGGGGGGTGGGGGTGTGGCCCTGAGCAGCTTGTAGCCACAGTACAATGCGCTCTGGTTACGGTGGGCGTGTCAAGGCAGGTCAAGGAGGGGGGTGGGGGGGTGGCCCTGATCAGCTTGTAGCCACAGTACCATGCGCATTGTTTACGGTGGATGTATCGCAATGGCTCGTTGAAACCCATATTATACATAGATATCTATATAATATAATATAATATAATATATAATGTATATTATCACCTGGCCCTGAGCAGCCCACGGTACCATGCGCTCTGTTTACGGTGGATGTATCGCAATGGCTCTTAGAAACCCATATTATACATAGATATCTATATCATATAATCTATAATATATATTATCACCTGGCCGTGAGCAGCTTGTAGCCACGGTACCATGCGCTCTGTTTACGGTAGATGTATCGCAATGGCTCTTAGAAACCCATTGTATACATCGATATCTATATCATAATATATATTATCACGGCCAAAAGCTGTGTGAGCCTCCAGACGATAGGCTATTATGAATCTCAAACGACCGCGTCTTCTTCAGATTGATCTGGAAGTGGAAGAACCAGAGACGTCGGAGAACCCGACGAAGTCCTTTGCGATTCATTATATCGTCTGGAGGTGCACACAGCTTTTGGCCGTGATAATATGTATTATTTGATATAGATATCTATGTATTATATGATATTATTTAGATGTAGAGCCCCAGGACTGTAACGCAAGTGTTGTACACTTCCTTGTTATTTGGATAACCGTTCTGCTGTTGGTGTGATAGCGCATTACACGTCGGACTCTCGTCTCTGGTATTTCTACAACGAGACTCGTAGTGGGGGTTATCTCAGCCATGGTTGAGAATGAATTGGGGGAAAGGAACTTTGGCTTTGAATCCCTGAAGTACATGAACCACGACATGGAGGAGAAGGGGATTGTTGGCCGCGAATGTATCCCGCTTGAGCCCTGCTTCCCGCCGCCTCGGCAGCGGTCAGCGCTAATCACCGCCTCCTGAAGCGGTGGTCCATCGGCAGCGAGGCTCCGGCGGGAGACGACCGCGGTCAACAATCCCTTTCTCCTCCATGTTGTGGTTCATGCCTACTTCAGGGAGTCAAAGCCAAAGTTCCTTTCCCCCCAATTCATTCTCAACCATGGCTGAGATAACCCCCACTACGAGTCTCGTTGTAGAAATACCAGAGACGAGAGTCCGACGTGTTATGCGGCATCACACCAACAGCAGAACGGTTATCCAAATAACAAGGAAGTGTACAACACTTGCGTTACAGTCCTGGAGCTCTATATCTAAATAATATCATATAATACATAGATATCTATATCAAATAATACATATTATCACGGCCAAAAGCTGTGTGCACCTCCAGACGATATAATGAATCCCAAAGGACTTCGTCGGGTTCTCCGACGTCTCTGGTTCTTCCACTTCCACATCAATCTGTAGTAGACAGAACCGCGCGCTGCCTGCGGCCTGCTGCCGGCGCAAGGCACCACCGCCCGGCTGCCCGCTGCCGGGCGGTGGTGCTTCGCGGCGGTGGTGCCTCGCGGCAACCGGCGGCAGGCAGCATGTCGCAGTTCATGTACTTCGATGTCGTTCTGCCATTGCATTCAAAATTCTGTAACTAGCCTGTTACTACGAACTAAGCAACTACAATACACGTATTAGCATTTAGCACTAGCTCAATCACGACTCCTTCAGAATTCTTGTGGGTGGTTACGAACCAACCAAGTGGGCAGGGCCATGAATTATAGTTTGACAACGCTACGTCACAGTGTCGCCTTATCCATATTGGCTCATTTCTTCTGCCTTTTTCCTTTCATTGCCTATTGCATTCAGCAGACAAACTGCATAGATTTCAAACTTACCACAGCTCACAAACTTATTCAGACCTATGTTATTTAACAAACAACAGGAAAAATGTGATTTTAATGGCATGGGCTCTTTAAAATAGCATCTGAACAACGCGCCACTGACTTTAAACCAGGTATTTCCTGGTCAGTAGCGCAATGGCATTCAGAAACGGCAAAATACCATTGGCGCCAGAACCTGCCTCCTCCTTCTGCCGAACCGCCCCTTGGGGCGCATGATCAATCCCTAATTTACCGGCGAGTGGCGGTGGTGGGAAAAGAACGCTCTGCGCCAGTTGTAAACTAGCAACGACACATGCGCCAGTGACTAAGTCACTTGCGCCGGACGTAAGATAGGGCCCCATGTGATCTAGAAAATACAAATGTTATGTCATAATATTAGTCTCATGTTGTTCAATGTAGGTTCAATTTGTTAAACATCTTGTGCGCTTGATAATAATTGCAAACTTATTTACTGCTGCTTTTATAGTGGATCTAACAGGATGTAGATATCTCTTGACTTAAGACTGAAGTTTTCCTGTATATTCTTTTGAAGGCTGCAGGAATCGGTCTGTTTCTTTTCTTTGTAAACTGACTCGATTGCAGCTTTTCTGCACCACCGCCTGGTCTCGTCTGCTTTCTAGGTGAGGCGTAGTTCCTCTTGCGTGTTTCAACTAACCTATTTGTTTGTCCCTGTGATGACGTTAATTTTCATGGCTACTTGGATGCATGTTAATGCAGGAGTCAACCAACAGACTGAGAGCGGAACACTCCAATCAATCATTTTTTTTATAGCACCTTTCATACAGTTAGTGCAGTTCAAAGTGCTTCACAGATGGCTGAGAAAGCAGATAATAGGACATATATTAATTGAAGATGAAAGAAAGATTGCAGACAAAGGAATTATGACAAGAAAATTAAAATGTTAAATAAGAAAAAGAAAGCTGCCATAATATCGAAGACATAATGCTACTGTTGCTAAAGAACAAAAATAAGGAATTCATATTATAGTCTCTAAATGAAAGTGTGTGGCATGTAATACAATAAAAAGTTTTTAGTTGACACTTTACAATAAGGTGTACTAATGAGCAGATCACTGAGGATTGTTGATGCAGGACATGAAACTTATAGGAACTGTATCTCCTTCCTGATACTTTCATGTAAACATCTGTTTTTCTACTCATTTACAGGAAAGGCTCCACTCAAAAGGGAACCATGGCAGCCAGCAGAGATAAAGGCCGTCGAGAGGCACATAAAGGCTTTAATACATGCTTGCACTGTGCCAAAAATGTCTAACTAAACAAAATCTGTAGGTGGCGAAGAAGTTAAAGCTGCGTCACGCTTTGAACTAAACACTTTTTCCATCTAGTGTCGACTGGGTTTTTGGATTGTCGGTGCCATTAAAGTAGCATTAATAATCGTCGTAATAATCCTAACGATTATTAATGCTACTTTAACGGCATAGACATTCCAAAAACCCAGTCGACAATAGATGGAAAAAGTGTATAGAACAAAACGTGATGCAGCTTCCCTTTTTTTCTTCGCAACCTACAGACTTTGTTATGTACGATTATTCAAACACGCCATGTTATTTAATATAGACATTTGACCGAGGGAAACGGAGCCTCAGAGGTCGAACTTATTCTCTCGAGGTCTATGTGACTTCCATTTATATTGTGACTATTCTGTATCTTGATGCCTCTTCCTGGCCCACAAGGATACACCAGCAGGTTCTGACATGTATTAACCGCACTCTGATGGCTCGAGTCTGTGCGTGATGTGTGTCTATATGTGCTGGTATACTTTTAAAAATAAAGTATCAATGCATCTAATTCTCCATCCGTCTCTGGTGCTATTTACTGTGGACCCACACCTGTTTGGGAGATCCCTCCCATGTGTGAGGGTGGCATCGATGGTGTTGGTAAAATAAAAACCCATACACACACATAGTGCACGGTAATATCATGAAATAAGTTGGTATCACGCCACATATAGATGGTGGATGGCCAAGAGGAACATTTGCAGAGGGCATGGCCGCCCCTGGTTCCAGGGGCTCTCGGAAATTGAGAGGTTTGGCCCTCTGGCTATACTCTATATACTCTCCTCGGGCTATATATATTTATGTACAATCAGGTCCCCATTAGTCACCAAATAATCTGTGTGAAATATTCTAATTTATGTAAATGATGTCCCCTGAAAGCATGTTTACTGGTTCTTCCGGAAGTCCCCATAAAGCCTGGTTAAACCATCACTTCATCATTTCAGAGTTTTGAAGTTGTGTATAGGTTAACTAAGCTATGGCAAGTTTACTGAATTTTTTTCAGTTCTCTACAACCTCTGGAAAGGGTGGTCCTCACAAGTGATGATTATAAAGGTCGTCCTCATGAGTGATGAAAACCAGTATGTGTGTGTGTGTGTGTGTGTGTGTGTGTGTGTGTGTGTGTGTGTGTGTGTGTTTGTGTGGTTGCGTGCATGCGTGCGTGTGTGTGTGTGCGTGTGCGTGTGCGTGTGCGTGTGTGTGTGTGTGTGTGTGTGTGTGTGTGTGGTTGCGTGCATGCGTGTGTGTGTGTGTGTGCGTGTGCGTGTGTGTGTGTGTGTGTGTGTGTGTGTGTGTGTGTGTACGAAAGTCCTGAAAAGCATCATAAGGATATATATATATACATAAATAATTCTAAGTAGGCTTACATGATGAATTGATTACCGAAATAAACGACTTTCAACAAGTTTTTACAAAGTCATTTGGCTGACTTTACAAAATTGCCACTCACCGCCATACAATTGGTTCTCAAGCCATATCCTATAGGGTTCAATCTGGATTCGAAACAAGCAGGAAAAAAAAGCTCCAGTGCTTCTTGCACATGGACCGGGCCATGCAAACAGCCGGTTCTCCAACCTAGATGACAGAAAAGAACGGCCGATATAAACAGAAGACAGATCATATCTATGGTAGGCAAAAGGAGACATAAAACCATAACAGTAAAACCATGCATGCAGTCTAAGAGCCTCATCGACAATTGACACAGCCATAGGCTGTTCAACGATAGGAGACATCGTAGAAGTCTCGTATCGTTTCTAGTATCGATCAAAAGTCATCATAGATGACCTTTGACCAAGAGGTCATAGGTCACGTCATTGTACTCAGGGGGCTTATGAACATTTTTTTGAATCCCACAAAACCCTAATGAATCTGTAAAGAAGCCAGGTAAAGAATTGTGCAATTTAATTGTAATGTATACTTCCATGAATTTAATACAAAAGAAAAGTAAATCAAACGACTTGTTGAAACAGTTTTTTTGCATTGCATCTCAATAATAATCAATCACGCAAGCCAACCCTTCGTTCTTCAAATTATTTTTCTTTTTCGGTTTTCAGGGCAGTTGTTTGTCTGTCGTTTTTCGATATTTTCCTCTAAATATTGGAAAAAAAAAAAGAGATAGTTATTCCATATTTTAGATGCGTCTCAAGCACAGACTATAAAGTAACACACTTCTCAAGTTGTTAATTGAATGCACAGCACAACATGCCTCAACACATTCTGGGCAGGACTGGAAAACAGCGGGAGCCGCTAGATAAACAGCGTAGCGCTAAAGAGCCCGAGTCAAACGCCCCCGGCTCTCCATGCTAACCTGTCTACACTGAAACATTTCTAATTTCACATCTAATAAAAGCCTATTGTGGAGGCTCAGCGTGGGATTTCTTTGAATGTTGATGGGAACGGCATCCGCGTGCTGATAGCACACGCTAACTGTTAGCCTCCCCATTCGCTAACCCCCTGAAGCCATATCATCCCTGACAGGGTAGGTGTAGGTTTGGGTCATCATCCCCCCCCCTTCCCCCCATCTGTAATGTGTTAATGCATTGAATCCCACACTCTACGGCGAATGACAACGGCCCATTTTGAGCAGCACTGCATTCTGCCTCTGTCGACATCTGAGCAGCAAATGAACAGGCAAGAAAAGTACGGCTTCTAACAATACCTCATCACCTTCAGGCCATATTTAATTTTCACGTTGAAGAAATAAACCCCATGCCCATCTCACACTCTCTCTCTCTCTCTCTCTCTCTCTCTCTCTCTCTCTCTCTCTCTCTCTCTCTCTCTCTCTCTCTCTCTCTCTCTCACTGTCGCTAATTCCCTCTCTCCCTCTGTCTCTAATTCTCTCGCTCTCTCTCCCTCTCTCTCCACAGTCACGGCAATCAAAATGAAAACAAGCTAGTCCTTTGCTAATTAAATGTGTGAATATCTGGACCCTAATTAACATATTTGTGAGGTTCCACCAAGGTGGCGGTGGAGGTGGAGGCGGAGGAGAAGGGATGCCCGCGGGTAATTGGATGACCGTTCCTATTATCCCTTTTGTTTGCTTGCAATTCCCTGATTAGCAGTTTTGGAATATTTTTTAAATTATAATCCCAAGAATTCGTTTTCTTTCGCTTCCTTTTACTAATTTTTTCTGTTTTTTATTCATTTTTTTCCTTTCCAAACCCCCTTCTAATCGCGAGCCTCCCCCTCCCCGACCCAATTAACTACAGCGAGACATTTAGGTACCTTTCCTTAACGTGTGTGTGAGTATGCTGTGTTTAGGGTTTAGGTACAGGAAGCTGTTTTCTGAGTGGGTGGGGGGGGGCGGCATTAATTGAGGTGAACCTTTCGTTTGAGCCCTTTTTTTACGTACTGCGGCTGAGTACACAACCGAAGAACAATTTATCTCCCCAATAAAAGCAAGGAGAGTGTATTCTTGACTCTGCGCTCATATTCCGACTTTGTTTATTATGGGATACGTTGGGAGGTTGGGAGCCAGGATTTTCAAGGCTGTTTTTAAAAAGGTGTATTTCAGGTGTGTATCCTGTTCAGTGATTCAAATAAGTGTAGAGTCTGAGAGGCTTGGGACCTATTGCACGCTAAATACAATTCTTTGGAAGCAGCTCACACATTGATTGTTTATGAAAGATCCAACTCACACACTTATGTTATAGAATAGATCAGGGGAAAACTTGCAATTAGGAAAATGGTATTCATATGCTAAAAGGGAGAAAAAATTACTGAATTTTTTTTTCTGAAAAACACTTTTGTAACCAGCTCCATTTATGTCTCCTTGCAAATTAACATAAAGAACAGTATAACTTTAAGATTTTTCTTCCAGACCCTTTGAACATGTTACAGGAGTGAGCTCAGTGATGAGTAAATGAAGTTATACTACATTCACCTCATACACAAACATCATTTTCACCTTCGAAAGCACATCTCTTGAATTCCAGGTAAATCTCTCTCTCTCTCTCTCTCCACCCCCCCCTCTCTCTCTCTCTCTCTCTCCCTCTCTCTCTCTCTCTCTCTCTCTCTCTCTCTCTCTCTCTCTCTCTCTCTCTCTCTCTCTCTCTCTCTCTCTCTCTCTCTCTCTCTCTCTCTCTCTCTCTCTCTCTCTCTCTCCCTCTCTCTCTCCCTGCCTCTATCTCTCTCTCTCTAATCGTCAAATAGCATTTGTTCCCATGATTTGTTCCATGTGCAATGTTTTTTGTGCGTAAAAAAACATAACAGTTTCCAAGATGGAGTCAAGCGTAATGTTGCCAGCGAGTGGAGGAGGATGGTCAGAGGGGGGAGGGGGGGTGGGGGCTGGGGTCTCAGCCGAAGCAACCGCTGCACTTTGTAACCCCTATTAGTGAGTTGCTATGGCGCCATTAGTGACACTCTCCCGTCGGTGGCACGTCACCTTAATTTAAAGCCGGGATAGTGTGACAGTTTAATTTGTCCGGCCCAGACGGGCGCGGGGCCCCAGACCCCTGTTTTTTGTCTTCGTCACGGACGCTAAATACCGCTCATTGTTTCCGTGACGCTGACGAAACCGTCGGGCTAATGTGTCTTTATTTCCCTCTTCGTCAGCGACGCCACACTTATCTATGAATGTTGTGTGCGTGTGTGTGTGTGTGTGTATGAACGAGCTTGTGTGTGTGTGTGCATCCGTTTGTGTGTGCGTGTAAGTGTCAGTGTGTGTGTGTGTGTGTGTGTGTATATAAGTATCCATGTGTGTGCGTGTGTGTGTGTGTGTGTGTGGCTCCCAAGCCTGAGTATATGAGGGGCGAGCAA
>NC_079415.1:26054677-26057177 GCF_026213295.1 Gadus chalcogrammus | reverse complement strand
GAGAGAAAGATGAGGAGGGAGTTTGAAAGGGAGAGAGAGCCCAGCTTGTAACGTCACCTTCTACTTCGCTTTTCCAAAACAAGGGCCTTATTCAGTGCAGTGTGTTCCAGCCCTTTTGATGCGTGCTGCTTCAAACCCCCCTAAAGAAAGTAGTGAGGAGCATGGACTTGTAAAACACTGAGAAAGAAAGAGAGAAGGGGACGAATCAACCGAAGATGACATGAACCCGACGAATCATTTGGGAGCTGGATTGTGGTGGTGGTGGTGGTGAGGGGTGGTGTTGGTGCTTTGAAGAGGGATAAAACACAATGCTTGTTGCGCTGGGTCCCTGCTTTTAACACGTTGTTAAAGAAAACACTGATAAACAAGGCCTCAAAAAATGCTTTTATGTTGTTGTTGTTTTGTTTGTGTATGGGGTTTCTGTGGCAAAAGCCAGGGGTGGCATCTCTGCATGTTTCAGAGACCAACGAGATCCATTCGGGTGGACTCCCATGGAGTTTAACTCGTTACTCATTTTGGTTTATGATTTGGTATGGTTACATTTACATTCACGTTTAGGGCATTTAGCAGACGCTTTTATAGAAAGCAACTTACAATAAGTACATTTGTTGGAAGAAGGAGAAACAACATGTCGCTGTCGGTAAGGATGTTCATGAAACCAGGTGCCAAGCACAAACAATCGCTAGGTTAACCCATTCCCCGTACACAACAAAGATTGCTTGGATAAAATTCTTGGACCAAGTACCTTTATTTTTGGGTTGGCATAAGATTAAGACCATTTCTCTTTTTTTAAGTTTACATTTTTTTAATTAAATTTAACAATCTTTTAATATTCTGGATTCCTTCAGTCAGTGGAGGCCCTCTGTTGGAGGCCCTCGGTCTTAAAGACTCCGGGCTGTTAGATATAAACCTGGATAGTGCATAGTTGTAATGCAGTGAAAAAACCAAGCTGTAATTACGATATAAAGATGAGTTATAAAATTCTCTTATTATTTAACCTAGGGCAGTTATTTCAGTTACAATCAGACACATAATATAACGCATATTTTATGAACAGTTCATAAACGAGGCATGTTTGCCGTGCTCGAAACGTTCATCATTATCTACTAATTCCGCCATTGTCCACGGATTATTCTGATCCCATCGACAGAGCTTGATCCATTGTGTTTGTTTTAAGGCCCTATAATATTATCGCTGAGCACACATGCACACGCACTACTCACCCCCCCAGTAAAAAGGGCATGTGGGTCAGGCGTTTTTAATTCGTGTCATTGTAAGCTCTGTCTTAGCGCTCCTTACAGGAGATTAGTGGAGGCTGCAAGGTGAGCATCAATCGGGGCATTATACCCTGAGAACAATATGAGAGGAGAGACGAGCGGGCCTCTGTCCCTCTCTTTCTCTCTCTCTCTTTTTTCTCCCTTTCCCTCTCTCTTATTCTCTCTCTCTCCTCTCTCTCTCTCTCTCTCTCTCTCTCTCTCTCTCTCTCTCTCTCTCTCTCTCTCTCTATCATATTCTCTCTCTCTCTCTCTTTCTCTCTCTCTCTCTGTTTTTATCATTCTCTGTCTCTCTCTTCCTCTCTCCCTCTCTCTCTACCTCCCACTCTCTCTCAGACGATGACGACAGCAGGGCCACCCCCCCCACCCCCCCCCCCCGCCCCAACAGACCAGGGGCCCCCAGACAGATGGGATGCTTAACTTTAGAAGCGGGGCCCTGTGTGTGTGTGTGAAGCTCAGTCCTCCTCATCGTCTAGCCTGGTCTTGTCGTCTAGCCATGTCTGACGGTGAACCAAGATCAACCAGCGGCCCCCCGTTGTGCGTGGGGCTAACCGGACCCCTGCTGAGCTGAACCCGCCAATCCTCCTCCCTCACCCCCGTCTCAACGCTGGGGGGCTGATGGGTAACATGGTACAAAAATGTTTTGTTGATACATAACACACACACACACAAACACACACACACACACATGCAGGTGTGAGCGTGTGTTACTACTCCCAGTTTGTGATCCAAGTCTTACATGCAGTGACTGAGGACTGGGGGAATGTTGGCCATAATTTAAAAATTAAAAAATAAAGGCTAATGTAGGCACTGTGTTTGAATAACAGAAGGAGGGGTGTTGATACATTTTTGGGTGGTTTTGTGAAACAAAAAGCTAATATAGTGATATTGTGAAATAAACTAGGCCCTTATCTAGTTTTGCGACCTCATAAAGATAGAGAGAGCTTTTGAAATGCTTTGGTAAAACAAACACAGCAGACACTATTGATAACAAGGCCATAAATACTAGGCACTATTTAGTTTATGCATGCCTTCATAATGCATCTGTTAAATTGTAGTCCCTCTACGCTTATCGTCAACGTGTTAATTACTAGAAGATGATGATGGAGATGATCTGTTATTGGCTGAATGACATGTCGCTCTGATTGGCTCTCATTGATTTGATCTTTAATTATACCGTGTCACTCAACCAGCCCACTTTTTGAGGGCCTCAGAAAAACACTGAA
>NC_079415.1:26051862-26054577 GCF_026213295.1 Gadus chalcogrammus | reverse complement strand
TTGTATGCAAAGTGTACTACTGGAATAAGGTAGTCGGATTGGATGGAGTTATTACTGCGGATTTTGTTCAAGAGTTGCAAGTTTAGGATGCTGGCCACCGTGTACTTCAGTGAAGGTTTGTTCCGAGAAAAAGAGTAGCAGCCAGAACAGCAAGTTATTCTGTGCCATCCTCTGCATCAGGACTGATGCCCACTTGCCATGATGATTATGTTCAAACATGTCATTCAATCTTTAGTGGATGCCTGTAGTTGTAAATTTTTTATCATGTATTTGTGCGGCACTATATGGACATGTTCTAAACAGTTGCATGGTGCTAGGACTCGTTCACAATCCATTTTATTTCATCCCACTCCCTTGCTCTCTGAAGCACTTGAACTGGAGGTTTCACTTGAACTTGACTGTTGACTGAGGCTGAAGCTCATGTCCTTTGGGTCATCCTCAATGACTGAGGAAATGCTTGTGTCCATTTGAAGCATCTCAGTTTCACAATCATCTGGCTGTTGAAAAGTGAAACAAAGGAATGCTTACAATTATAGTGATAACTAGAAAATGCATTTCCTGCAGAAAATGTGCTGTAGTGCAAAGTGAGGTTGAAAATATGTTTTAATAAAGCCATAGATTTAGACATAAAGAAACGTATGTCTTAAATCAAGTGATGGGGTTTGAACAAAAGTCTAAATGGAGTAAACAATGTAAACATTTGAGAAAATGGAAATGGTTGAAAACAATAGCTGAATGAAAAGCGCAAAGCATTGCTAAAAATGCAGAAATGTAAAGTGTGTGTGTGTGTGTGTGTGTGTGTGTGTGTGTGTGTGTGTGTGTGTGTGTGTGTGTGTGGTGTGTGTGGTGTGTGTGTGTGTGTGTGTGTGTGTGTGTGTGTGTGTGTGTGTGTGTGTGTGTGTGTGTGTGTGGTGTGTGTGTGTCCCAATCTGTCAGGACAAACTGCCCAATCTGGCAACACTGCTGAACGTCCGAAAATATTAAAAAAATCTGAAAAAGAAGCGAGCGATTCCAAGCTATTCTGAATATTTTAAAATTTGAATGGAGTCTCTAGGTGAAAGATTGAGGAAGGAGATAGGTCCCAGTTTGTAGAGAAGAAAGAAAGAAAGAAAGAAAGAAAGAAAGAAAGAAAGAAAGAAAGAAAGAAAGAAAGAAAGAAAGAAAGAAGATACAATAGTTGAGCGCTGCATGCAGCACTCACCTAATAAACATTGTATCACCACAAGTAAGGTAACAATATAGTAACAATATAACTTACAGATAGTGAGAGCCTCTCCCTGATCACAGGGAAAGCAAGGTAACTGCCAGATAAGGACTTCCTTGGGGATTTATTGGATTGGTGAGGCCGTGGCTGTGGACTGGTGAGGACCAAGGATATGCTGGAGGTAGAAGGCTGGTCCACCACACCGCCAACAGCCTGCAACAAGTTGCAAAACACAACATCTCATCAACATTACTGACACAAATATTGTTGTTATGGCTCAGACTGCCATTTGAACGGTGGTTCAAGAGATTATGTTATGCATGCTCGCCTGAGTATATAATAATATAAGATATATAATATGGGCTATAGATATCTATATATTATATATCACGGCCAAAATCACGGCCGTATGATGCCCATGTCTGATCTAACCTCTGTGGATACCCCATCAGCTCTCTTTAGGAGACGTTACGATCAAAAAAACATTTTAAAAACGCTATTCTAGGTCAAAATACTAGTGGGCCTATAGACTAACTTCAGAATCATCGTCAAAAACATCAAGCAGCAACAACGAACTCGCTGTTTTGGTCCGTGTAACCTTCAGTTCGAGTCAGATGTTCAACCTAAACTAATCATAAACATAACGTTGTACATGATGTCTAGCTTACCCCGAGGTCTTCTTCGTCTAGCGTTGGTCCACAAAGCGTCGGTACAGCTGCCCTTTTCAGATGCAGCTTCTTCGGACACTTCTTTCGATGACTTGTAGATTGAAGGTAGTCCTCAGGCCGAAAGTGAAAGGCGCAAACGCGATGGTCGGCTTCCCGAAGTACATTTACTGAGGTGTTTATGTCGAACCCGAGGAATGAAAGCCACAACTTTCTGACTCTATGACTTTTAGGTGTGTTGAGAGGAAGCCGATGACAACTCCTTTTTCTAGAGATCTTCCCGCAGTTTCTGACCGCACAAATTCTTCCCATAATCGACTGCCCTGTAACCACAGCTGATGCCTTGGTTTTGAACCCGACAGAAAATGAAGTTGAACGTCTTCTTCTTCTTATTATGATATATTATATTATTTATATATATATATATATATATATATATACATATATATATATATACATATAGGCCTATATATATTATTATTACGCTTCTTCTTCCTCTGGAATATTGTCGTCAACGGGTGGCCGAATTGTGTAATCAGCTGTGTAACCATGGTTACACAGCTGGTTACACAGCGAGCGGAAGTTTATGTGCGGTTGTGAGTTATCTGAAAAAATAGTTCCAATTAGCAACTAACATGGATGTAAACCATATATTGCGCCGATAATTTTTTTTTAAACTTCACAAATGCCACTAACCACTCGGTTACTTGCACATTTTCGAAAACGAACGTTTAGGGTTGCTGGGATGACAGGTTTGAGTATGCACACAGACAACCATTGTGAAGCAGGCAGGAGCGATTCAAAATGAGCCAAATACCCGAGAAAGGACTAATAGTTAAAATTTCG
>NC_079415.1:26031862-26044362 GCF_026213295.1 Gadus chalcogrammus | reverse complement strand
ACACACACACACACACACACACACACACACACACACACACACACACACACACACACACACACACACACACACACACACACACACACACACACATAAACACAATCACTAACACACAGATGTAAGCGCACACACCAAAGCATGGAGAAAACGGTTTGCCTTTGAATTGTATAAATGATCTGTGCTGTGAGCTTGTATTGTTGTTGTTGGAGTGTGTGTGGATTATCATTCCTACTGGAGACCTCCCCTCCCCATCCCCCTGTATCTCTCTACTTCAAAGGGGACCACAGTATTTTTTGTGTGTCCTCAAAATTAAAAAAAGGGCTTGACTTTGAAATATTGAATGCCACTTACATGCACGTTTGAATTTAAAGTGTGTGTTAAATGTATTCAGTAGTATTGGTGAGAAAACAATATCTATAAAAAAGGTTGGCTTTACTGGAATATTTTGCTCAATATTTGTACTTTTCTTGATCCTTTTGCGGGAAGAAAGGTTTGATACTTCCTGTCAGTGTGACTGCTGTAGTTTAGAGAAAGGAGGCGGATGGTGACAAATACAGCACCATCTGCTGGTCCACTGGTGCATTACATTCACCGGGAACACGGGGCAAGGTGGAAATCGTTCAGCATCAACTCTGAAATGTTGTATGTGCTTGCTGATGTGTTAGCTGTCTAACTTTCATCCCTGTGTGTGCCTGTCGGTCTACCTGTCTGTCCGTTTGTCAAACAGACATTTTGGGATCCAGTCCGTCCGTCAAACCTTTGTCTTCCATCAGTTAGGTTCAGATAAGTGGTTTTCACCTACGTTGATCGTGCTTACATTATTTAAATTTGGTCCCAAGTCGGTGGCCCCCACACTGCAGTCCCCATAACCCGGCCCCCATATCACAGTCCTTATACTGTGGGTCCTCAACCAAGGTCCTCACATCTCACCCCAGTCCCCTTACCACGGCCTCCATAGTATGGCCCCCATACCAGTGCCCCCATACCAGGGCCCCCATACCGCAGCCCCCAGACCGCAGGCCCCATACCGTGGCCCCCATACCGCGGCCCCCATACCAGGGCCCTCATACCCTGGTCCCCATACCCAGGCTCCAACACCAACGTCCTCACAAACCCGCCCCCATTCCACACTCCCCATAACTCATCCTCACACCACGGCCCCCACACCGCAGCAGTCCTCATTTAGCACACTCCACCCCACCCCCCCCCCCCCCCCCCCCCCCCCCCCCCCCCCAGTCATCATAGGGTCCGGGTGGATGACAGTGTTTTCATCAGTGAGCAACAATCCCTCTTCCACGCCGCCTCCTGAGCAGTGTCAGATGCACACTTTGGACAATTATGATAATTAACACTGTCAAAATAAACCCATTACTTTAGCGTGGGGGCACGCCGATGCACTTAATTACAGGGTTTTTATTCCGTCTCAGAAGGGATACCCCTCAGGCCGGGGGGCATGAGAAGTGAGAGGCCGGGAGAAGAAGGGAGAAAGGGAAAGCGAGAGAGAGGAAGGAAGATAAGGAAGGCAGCTTCAGTTGTGTTCATGGTAGCCTCTCTGGACCCGGTGTTTTTGGTGCATGAATGTGGTGACAACACACACACAAACGCACACACTCACACAGACACAGACATGTATATACAAAGAACATACTTTATATCTTTCTAAGTTTGTGTGTCGAAGGTCGATGCATTCTATCATAAGTAAGAGTCAGGGTGGTAAATACAAAAAAGATTTATCCATGTATCTATGTTTCAAAAGAGGAAAGGAAAGGCTTGTCAAACTGAGCCGTGATAGATTGGCCCTCAACTTCTAAGTGGCTTAATTAGGGGTCAGATCTTGGGGGTCAGAATCTCTTTTGTATTACAGCAATGTTTGATTGTTTGAAAGACTGAAAAAGGAGTCATTCAAATAATGCTTGAGTCATTATATATACACGCATATAATCATATCATCTCACATACAGACATAATATAACAACAAACAGACATCTATTACATATTCAAAGTCACATTTAATACAGTGATATAGACTAGACCGTGTAGTGGCTAACTGCCAATTCCCGGGCCAAAGGCACTAGGGTGATCTATGATTCCTGCAAGACACTGGACGACCGACTACTGCTGCTGAATCTGAATTCATGGTGAACCATTCCAAAGTAAAATGTAACCAAAGAACATCCACTAAAACGACGTCGCCTTCCTGACCATTATGAATCAAACCGAATCCAGTCAGTGACTGTAATCGTATTTACACCCGTCAATCAAACCGGACTTCTTTGACCATATGGTTTCACTGACAAATGACATAGGACGGAGGAAAGGCGGGAGGCTGGGGGACCTCAGTGTAGCAGGGGGGAGAGTGACCGACATTTCTGTCTCTGTGGGTAGTTTCTGAGGAGAGGGAGGGGGGGAGGTTGCGGTATATCACTGTCCGATATATAAAACGAGGAGCAATGGCATGGCGTGCGAGTCGGAGATTTGAGTTTTGTCACGTCTTGGAATATCTAGCGCGTGTCATTCTGTGCGTGCAATGTCCTGCGAGGGAGGGGTTACGGATGGGGGTCGAGGGGGGGGCAGATGGGGGATGAATTTGATTGACTTTGAGTTTAACAGCAGCAGAAAAAAAACACAATTACAGAATCTCACGGGAAAACCCAGGCCTGTCACACTGTCTCCACCTCCGACCGACGCGAGTTGCACCCCCTCTTCTGAGACCAGCCGTCCGTCCTTGTCTCTGGCCTTCCATACCTCAATCTGCTCAGTGGTTCAACCCTCCATCCGTCCTCCTATTCATTCAATTATATAACCGTAAACTTATTCATTTATTTATCTGACCAGACCTCAGGAAATATTATTTATCTTTCCATTCATTCATTCATTCATTCATCCATTGATCTGACCAACCATCTATTTATCTAGCCATTCATTCCTTTAACTGCCCATTCACTCTACCAACTAATCATCCATATACCTTACCATCCAAAACGTAATCAGTTCTCATATTCATCCACATTTTTATCCATCCATCTATCCATCCATCAGTCTATTCATTCATGAAATTATCTGGCTAACCATCCATCCATCCATCCATTTGTTCAGAGGTACCAAACTTCTTGATAGTCGATAACATAACAGAACAGTATGTGAGTTCACAGTGTTGTTAGGGCCAGATGTTACGGTTAAGGTTAGGTGACCTGCCAAATTATTGTAGGGTTTGGGTTAGGCTAATCTCCTATCCAGCAGTCCTGCTTGCAAACGGCAGAAGATCTGGGAATGACAGCACAGAGCATCTTCCGGAATCACACACCTCCAACGGGCAGAGTTATGCCTTGTTACCCACATCGTTACGGAGATATCCTACCAGATAAAACTAATTTGCTCAAGTGAATGAAGCCTTCGGGAGGGGATTTAAACAAGTGTAATTCCTAAAGTGGCTAGTCTACATGGTGTTGATTTGAAACCATACAGATCCTTTTAACAGTTTACTACCGCTGGCCTAGTTTGTGTTCACCAATTACACGCTCACAGATTTCCTCCTCCAGCATGATTGGTCGAGGCAAGCAAGAAGCGGGAGGAAGTGAAACGCCCCGTTCAAAGAGATCTGAGCATTTCTGCCCTCAGACTTTAGATTTGATTCTAAGGTCAGGCTGTTCCACTACAGCCATTACATATTAAGAGCATACCATTGCATGTCATTACACTGCTTATTCCATGTGTAATTAATTACACAGTAACAATTAGACACTGTGATGTAAGGGGGTTCAACAAAGCAAGGGTTCAGAGTATAAGCTTTGCAAGGCGGGATAATAATGATGTACTTGAATTCATTAATTAATTACAGAAAAACATAATTTAGATGAGAAGGGATGAAGTGATTTCTGCTATATCTACAATGTTTTATAGATGTAGTATATGAAGTATTGATACTTAATACATCTAAGGCAGTTTTGGGGTTACCATGTAACGTCCATCAAACATTTAAACATAGAAAATATCACTATAGCCCCGCCCCCTCAATTAGAAATAAATAACTACCAGTAGTTAGCTGCATTTTGATAGTGCGAAGGAACTAGCTCAAAAAGGGTGTTTTCTGTTAACATCAATATCTAAGATTTCAAATCTTCAAAAATTTGAGGTCAGGGTCAGATGTTTACTGTTTCTGCCTTCAAGGGCCTTTCATACAATACTCTCACATTATAAAACGCCCCCGCCCCCCCAAAAAGTGTGTCATCTTCACATATAGTCAATCAAAGGCTAGAAGTTAAGTACATTCTATGGATCGTCTCCAACCCACTCACTGCTGCCTGATAATGTATCATAATGCATGTCCTTCCCTGATGTCATTAGGATAATGGACCGCTTAATTTATACGTGTATGATACACTCAGAACGTGTTAGCATTTTTCATGAACGCTCTTTAAGTGCTGTCCACCTCCTCTTTGTCTAAAGGCCCGGGCTTTTTCTTTTATTTCATCTCTCTGAATGCCAAGTTTAGAGCAGAAATTGATGAGCTCAAATTTGATCAAAGTAGCTAAGCTAATTCTCCACAAAAAAAACTGTAGCATGGACGAGGGGGTATAGCTATTTTCGTCTCCCAGAACGCCAAGTTTCACCCATAAATTAATGCACTCAAATTTGATCAAAATAGCTAAGCTTATCCTCCAAATAAGGAGTACCATGGGAGAGGGGGTATAGCTAAAAATGAGTCCAGAAACCTCTGCTCTAGAACTTGTGGGACTTGGGTACCTAATCCCAGCGCTCTGGTGAAACTGATCGGGGTGCACGACAAAAAGTTGATTTTACATTGAAAACAATCAATTCGTCTTGTGGCTGATTATCGAGGCAGCGTCTGATTCACTGATGGCTCCGGTGGAGATGGGCAGTGAGGCAAAATCAAAGGCGTTTACTCGAGTTTCGTGACCCTTAACACGTGCATGATTGTGATTCAAATGGTTGCCACTAAGGGTAGTGACTCTCTCTCTCTCTCTCTCACTCTCTCTCTCTCTCTCTCTCTCTCTCTCTCTCTCTCTCTCTCTCTCTCTCTCTCTCTCTCTCTCTCTCTCTCTCTCTCTCTCTCTGGGGTTTGGCGGTTCAATACCCCCAGCTGCTTACCCTGAGCAAGGCACTTAACCCCTGACTGTTTGCGACATTGTTGTGCAGAGAGCACCAGAGCCTGTTTATGGCCAATGCTTTAACAGTTCATCCTGATGCACCTATAGCATTAAGCTTATCAGAGAGATAATATGAAACATTTAAAATAAATCAGGACTAAAGCAATCATATTTTCAGTATCTATATATCGATCTATATAGTTGTGGGGGGACGTGCGGCATCTGGCCTGTAGGGGGAGTATGGAAGTACACAGGGAGTGTGTATTTATGTGCCTGCTTTGTCTTGTAGTGAGAAGGATCGGGAGTAGAGAGACAGGGGCAATCGCCGCCAGAGATCGCCTGGAACGCACCATGTGACCTTTGAGCGGAGTTATGATTTACGTTTAACGACTTGTGTTTTGTTGGACTTCTGAGCAATCAAAATAAAAGGACTTTCTATTGGAAAAGCAAAAACCTGGTGTCCAAGCGCTCTGTGAACTTGTTACAGTGGCGCCCATCGTGGGGCTGAGTGCAGAAGATTGGCCAGTCACAACTCGTGAGGGTGCTCGGGAATCTGGCCCAGATGTCCGAATGACAGAGCCAGTTACAGCACGCACAGAACAAGGTGCTCACGGAGCAAGCCCAGTCCTTGGCGGCCAATCAGGCTGTTGTCCCTGAGCTCCTCGCCTCTGGAGGAAGCAGCGGTGAACCCAGAGGGGCAGGAGCCGTGGCCCACATCCATGTCCCGAAGATGGGGGAGGCAGACGACGCTTCCTAGAGACCTTCCTAGAGACCATCCAGGGAGTGGCTGAGGTCTCTAGGTGACCTCGTCAGAAGTGGGTTCACCGTCTCCTGCCACTCCTGACGGGGGAGGCCCAGCTCGCAGCACACAGTCTGCCGGCCGGTGCCCAACGAGACTACGACACCATCGCTAAGGCCATCCGGGATCGGCTTGGCCTAAATCCCGAGGAACAATGACGCCGGTTTCAGGCGTTGATTATCACAGAGGGGGACCAACCCTTTGCCAATGCCCAGCAGCTGCGGCACCAAGCGAGGAGGTGGCTGGTCCCGGACCGGAACACGCCGGAGGAGGTCGTTGAACAGGTAGCCCTGGAGAGTTTTATCGAGGGGCTTCCCGCCAGAACCTCCGCCTGGGTCCGGTACCACTGGCCCGAGAGCCTATCGGCGGCTGTCGACCTCGCAGAGAGCCACCTGCCCCCCCCTCCGACGGCCCAGCGACCACCAACACCGGGCCCGCGCACCGGTGCAGCTGCCCTGCGGCGGGACAGGCCAACCCCGGTGCCGAGGGCGAAATGGGGGGCCTCCGGTTCAGAGCGGGCATGTGAATCGCCCAACCCCCCCCCTCTCTGCAGATGGGCGCTCAGGCGGCAGGGGAGGGGAGTTGGCGGTGCGGACGGCCTGGCCACTTCCGGCGGGAGTGCCCTATGATGGAGGTGGGTCAGGTCGTCCGCGTCACCGGTGCCCCGTCTCCTCCCCACGGTCCTGGTGAGGAGTACAGTACCCGGTGAGGATACAGCGGGGTACGTACCAGGCGCTTTTGGATTCGGGCTGCATGCAGACCATGACCCATCAGCGCCTTGGTCCCTATCGAAATTCGTTATGGGGGGAAAAAGCATAGAGTCAAGGCGGCGGTTAGTTCGAGCCTCACGCATCCCCTGATTCTAGGGTTGGATTGGGCTGGGTTTCCACAGGCTGTTAGGGGGACTACGGGGGTGCGGACACGACAGGTACGGACATGTAAGTTGGGTGCTGTGTTCTGTGCCGATGCGGGGGCGTCCGACGCTGTTCAGGGACCGGGGGAGGGGGGGGGGGTGGTCCTCAACCCGAGGTCCCAGCGCCGAGGTTCCCACCGGTGGAGGTTTTCCCCCTCGAGCTGTCTCGTGACGCTACCCTATGATCAGCCTATGACCAAGTGATAGCCATTGATGGTACTCGGGTACAGCCGGACGCAGTGCTGACTTACTCAGACTTTGTGGTGGTTAGGGCTTTATCGGGTGGGTCGTGACACCCAGAGTGAGGAGGTTGTCACCCAATTGCTGGTACCCAGGAGCCGCCGGGAAATGGTTTTCCAGGCGACCCAACGGCGGGCCATTTGGGGTAGGATAAAGCACTCAACCGGATAATGGCTCGGTTCTATTGGTGTGCAGGTGGTAAGCCTGCTGTCCCGTGTCAGTTGGTGAATCCCCCGGTGGTCCCCAGCGCTACCTTGCGGCCCCATCTCCTGGTAGAAGCCCCTTTCAACCGCATTGGCATGGACATTATCAGGCCATTAAAACGTTCCGCACAGGCATATCGATTTGTGTTAGTCCTGATCGACCACGCAACCCGATACCTGGAAGCAATTCCGTTGCGCAACATCTCTGCAAAGAGTGTTGCACAACATCTCTGCGAAGAGTGTTGCGCAGGCGTTGTTCCATGTCATATCACGGTTGGGAATCCCGAAAGAGATTCTCACTGATCAGTGCACCAATTTCATGTCACGCACGATTAGGGAACTTTACGGGTTGTTGAAGGTCAAGGCCATCCACACGAGCGTCTATCACCCAGCCACGGACGGCTTGTGTGAAAGATTTAACCGGACGTTAAAGTCCATGATCCGTAAGTTCGTACACGAGGATGCTCGAAATTGGCATCAATGGCTAAACCCTCTTTTGTTTGCAGTGCGGGAATTGCCTCAGGCTTCCACAGGGTTTTCCCCATTTGAGTTGCTCAATGGGCGCAAGCCCTGGGGCATCCTGGACCTCATTAAAGAAAACTGGGAGGAGAGGTCCAGTGACAGCAAAAACAATATACAGTACGTCATGGACTTGCGTGCAAAGCTTCACTAACTTGTTGGTTATTGTCACGCGAGCACTTGCACGGAGTCCAGGAGAGTCAGAGATGCCTGTATGACAGAGGGACTAGATTAAGTGATCTCACACCAGGGGACAAGGTCCTTCTTGTTCTGCTGCCCACCTCTAGCACAAAATTACTCGTGAAGTGGCAAGGACCCTTCGTGGTCACACGGCGAGTCGGGGACGTGGATTACGAGGTAGCGCGGTCGGACAGGGGCGAAAACAATACCACATCAACCTCCTTAAGAGGTGGAATAATGCGGTCCCTGTCGTGTTCTGTCATGTTCTCTCGGACCGGAAGTCCCTGCTCAAGGGCCCTAACCCCTCCGGTCGGTCGAGGGGAGGATCCCTCAATGAGTCAGGCGGAGGACATTGCCAGGCTGCAACTCCAGTTCGCCGACGTGCTTTAGCCCCTGCCCGGTAGCACCCCTTTAATCACTCATGACATCGAGACGCAACCCGGGTTAACGGTGCGGACACGCCTCTACAGGCTGCCCGTCCACAAACAAGCTGTGGTGCGGCGCGAATTGGCAACAATGTTAGAGTTGGGCGTGGTCGAGGAGTCCCACAGTGACTGGTGCAGCCCCGTCGTGCTTGTGGGGAAGCCGGAGGGGTCTGTCCAGTTCTGTGTGGATTACCGTAGGGTGAACGCGGTGTCGAAGTTCGACGACTACCCAATGCCTCGGATCGACAAGCTTGTGGACCGGCTTGGCATGGCCACCTACTACATGACTCTGGACTGCACGAAGGGCTACTGGCAGATTCCGTTGTCTCCAGCAGCCCCGGAAAAAACCTTCTCCACTTCGCTCGGTCTGTACCAGTTCAAGGTGCTTCCGTTCGGGTTGTTCAGGGCCACGTTTCAGCCGCTGATTGACCGTGTGTTACGGCCCCACGCTGTGTATGCTGCCGCCTACATCGATGACATCGTCATCTTTGGTGACACATGGGGGCAACATGTGCAGCGGGTGGCAGCTGTCCTTCAGTCGCTGAGACGGGCGGGGCTCACGGCTAACCCGAAAAAGTGCGTGATCGGGCGGAGGGATATCCAGTATCTGGGGTACCACCTTGGGGGGGGGAAGGTCCGGCCGCAAGTCGGTAAGACCGCGGCGGTCGCCGCCTCCTCTTGCCCAGGACCAAGTAGGAGGTGAGGCGGTTCCTGGGGCTGGCAGGGTACTACCGGCAGTTTGTGCCGCACTTCTCGGACCTCGCCAGCCCCTTGACCGATCTCACCCGTAAGAGGGCCCCAGATGCAGCCCAGTGGTCGGAGCCATGCCAAGTGTCGTTTGAGACTTTTAAAACAGCCCTTTGCGAGGAAGCGGTCCTGTGTGCTCCTAACTTTGATCTCCCTTTTTCCCTGCAGACACAAGCGTCAGACCGGGAGGGTCGGTACAGCGCGGTGGAGAAGGAGTGTCTCGCCATGCGATGGGCGGTCGGCGCCCTTCGCTGCTACCTGCTGGGTTGTGTGTTCACCCTCTACTCCAACCACGCCCCCCTCCAGTGGCTCCACCGCATAAAAGATGTCTGCGCGAGGATTACCCGGTGGTACCTTGCGTTGCAACCCTTCAATTTCCGGGTTGTACACAGACCTTGGGCGCAAATGGCAATGGTGAACTTCCTCTCCCGTTCCGGGGGGGGGGGGGCGAGTGAGTTGGCGGCCGGATGTTTCCCCGGCCTGGGTCGGGCGGTGGGGGTATGTGGGGGGCTGTGCGGCGTCTGGCCTGTAGGGGGAGTATGGGCATTTTGGGAAGGAACCGGATCTGTTGGGGGGCATTGGGTCTGATTGCGAACACCTGCTCGCAATCAGACCAATCAGCGAGTGTGTATTTATGTGCCTGCTTTGTCTTGTAGTGAGAAGGATCGGGAGCAGAGAGACAGGGGCGATCGCCGCCAGAGATCGCCTGGAACGCACCCTGTGACTGCTTTGAGCGGAATTATGATTTACTTTAAACTACGTGTTTTGGTGGACTTCTGAGCGATCGAAATAAAAGGACTTTCGATTGGAAAAGCAAACCTGGTGTCCAAGCGCTCTGTGAACTTGTTACAATACTATATTTAGACCATATATAGAATTATAAATGTCTGTATTTAATATTTAAACAATACCACTGTGGCATTGAATCTATAAATGGATTGAGACTTGACACAAGTAAATATATGTGTGTGTGTGTGTGTGTGTGTGTGTGTGTGTGTGTGTGTGTGTGTGTGTGTGTGTGTGTGTGTGTGTGTGTGTGTGTGTGTGTGTGTGTGTGTGTGGGGGTGTGTGTGTGTGCCTGTTTGTGTGTGTGTGTATGTTTGTGTGTGTTGCCATATAGGGAATATATGGTTTGGAACCCATTGGGTTAATGGATCCCATACTGAATAATTAAACCTCTATCGAGTACATTTCTATGCACAGTGCAGTACAAACAAGTACTTTGTCGCGCCTTTTTCTGGCCCACTACTGGTGAAATTAAATTACACTTGATCGTGTCCCACGCTAGCATGGTCTATGCTAACTGGTAGACCACCCCCCCCAAAAAAGTTAACACAATGAGCGATGGTATTAAGCACCCATAATACAAGAAAATATCTGCCCTGGCTATATTAATTCAAAAAGAGCCCCCCGACACAAACACACCCACACACACACGCCCAACGCCACCCGCCATCTGCACCCAAATCTGATTTATCCTAACTCAGTGTCTGTGAGTAGTATAAGCAGAGCCATCTCAAAACCCTTAACATCGGGCTCCTCTGAGCTGGGTCGATTCCCATATCCCAGGCAGTGTGTCTTTATCAAGATGGAGGCTAACCCATTCTCCGCTGCCCCCTCGCCCACCCGCTCATCTCCCTGATAAGACCCCCCGTGCCGCCACACGTCCAATCTAAAGGAAGTATTATGAACTGCAGGCGACGCCATGAGTCACCCTTTTCTACCGACAATAATGATATGAACAGAGACATCAAAGGAGAAACGAAATCATGATGGATTTCATCTTTCGTGCGCAAATTCTTTCCTGTTTATGATCAAATCGAATCAAAGAGTATTAGGAGCGTCTTGCTTTTTCCGAGTTGGCATGTCTTCTTCGTCGACGGCCGATAAGAAGACGAGGAATGCCAGTAAATGACAAATATAAGTGAGGTCACGAGGCGGGAAAAAGGAATAAATACAATAAAAACATGACATGTCCGGACGGACGCCCAGTCAGATCCATCAATAAGTGACAGGGTTCGGCCGGCGGACATGTCTGTGACTGTCATGTCGCAGGATCTCAAAGAATTGGGATGAATCTATTTTTCCATTATGTCTGTCTGAGCCAGACTCTTACCTCCCCCCCTCCGTCCCCCCCGTCCCCCCAGACCGGTCGCCAGGGACGACAGAGGCCGTCTACGAGTGTCAGCCCAACAGATCCATGGGATGGAAAAGTTTAATCCTTTCACTGTCGCTCTGTTGAAGTGAGTGTTGTTGGGGGGGGAATGTGAGTATGTGTGTGTGTGTGTGTGTGTGTGTGTGTGTGTGTGTGTGTGTGTGTGTGTGTGTGTGTGTGTGTGTGTGTGTGTGTGTGTGTGTGTGTGTGTGTGTGTGTGTGTGTGTGTGATTGGGTGAGATTGGGTGAAATTACAGAAGAGAGTTCTGAAAAAGAAAGTGAAGATCTCTTTTGTTTTACGTCAGTTCAGTTCATTCACTATGCTGTCTTTTAAATATCGCCATTTAGAGAATAAGTTGACGATTGAGAAAATGTCCTTGATATTATGGAGTTTTTTCTTCGATCTTTAGTTTTTGTTGTTTCTATTTTATTTTTGCAACTTTTATTGGAAATCTAGTCAGGATGATTTTCTCTTTATTTGAATTTAAAATGTTGGGCAGGTTTGTAATGGTATTAAAACATTACTATTTAGTTTTTAAATCAAACAAGAATGATTTGATATTATTTATTCCACATTTATATATTTTTCCAAATACATTGTCATTTTTCTAGTTGGACTATAATTAACGTTGTCAGTGGCGATGACAATGTTACTGAGTAAGTTCAAAGCCAGCCTTCGCCTGTTAGCCTGTTACCTCAGCCAGAGTTAGCAGCGGGTGATCAAAGTGCTATTGTGTTTGCACAACAATGGCGGGGGGCATTAGCGGGCCGGCTGTTATCAGAGGAGTGAGGGGGGCACCAGCGACGGTTCCTGTCTCATTGTGGTCCTGTGTGGTGGATTGTGCTGGGCTCTGCTCTCAGACTAAACATATTAGAGGCATACCTGCGCCGGGTCCGATAGGGATCACTGGCCCGCGGGCACCAGACACGAGGGAAAAACAACAGCACAGTCAGAGGGAGGAGGAGGAGGAGGGTGTGGACCGCGTGTGTGTGTGTGTTTGTGTGTGGGGGGCGCGGGGGGTTCGGTCTGTGTGACAAAGTGCTTATGCCTCTTACTATGTCTATGTGAAGATGTATTGGAATGCATAATGTGTGTGTGTGTGTGTGTGTGTGTGTGTGTGTGTGTGTGTGTGTGTGTGTGTGTGTGTGTGTGTGTGTGTGTGTGTGTGTGTGTGTGTGTGTGTGTGTGTGTGTTTGAGTGTGTGTCTATG
>NC_079415.1:26016862-26024362 GCF_026213295.1 Gadus chalcogrammus | reverse complement strand
TGCACACCGGACAACATAACAGGCAGAGAAGGGCAAAAAAAGGGTTTTCTGATTAGGCAACGGTTAGCTCTCCCTCGCCCTCCTACCCCTCTCTCTTGCTCATTGTCTCTCTTTCTCTCTCTCTCTCTCTCTCTCTCTCTCTCTCTCTCTCTCTCTCTCTCTCTCTCTCTCTCTCTCTCTTCGGCATACACTTTGTTTACTCTCACACAGAGTCGCTGATGAGCACTTTAACGGGAGTCACACTCGAGATCCAAACCCCTCCGGGACAGCTACACCCCCCCCCCCCCCCCCCCCTTCTTTCCCCCCGCTACCCCCACCTCATTACCTTCTGTACCTGATGGGCTCTCACGCACTCTCTCTTTTCAACCCCCCCCCTCCATCTTTCTCTCTCTCTCTCTCTCTCTCTCTCTCTCTCTCTCTCTCTCTCTCTCTCTCTCTCTCTCTCTCTCCCTCTTTTTCTCTCGATTTTAAATTCAAATTCAAAGTGCTTTGAATACAGTTACACAAGAATATTTGTACAAATAACAGATAATAATAATAATAATATTAATAATAATAATAATAACTATAATAATAACAACAATAACAGCAACAATAATATATAAATAAAAGTCAGACTGAATCTCTCAGGTTATGACATTTCAGGACATATTGTGCTGCCAGGGCAGCAGCAAGACCTTCACCAAGAAGAATTGCCTCTCTCTCTCTCTCTCTCTCTCTCTCTCTCTCTCTCTCTCTCTCTCTCTCTCTCTCTCTCTCTCTCTCTCTCTCTCCCTTTCTCGCGCCCCATCTCTCTCATATTTATCTATTTTTCACCCGGGCGTTGCAGGGTTACCGTTTTGAATACCAAAGTTGAGACATGATTATCACCTCTTAATACCGAAATTACCAGGGCTTTGGGTTTCTATTATTTTTTGCCATGGCGGGTTTGTCGTTTGGTTTATCCCCCCTCTCTCTCTCTCTCTCTCTCTCTCTCTCTCTCTCTCTCTCTCTCTCTCTCTCTCTCCTCTTCACTGCCACTGCCGCCACCGCCACGTAGCACCCCGTGGCAGCGACATCTTTATCTCCCCATGTGCTCCTAGTTTTAAAACCTTTACCCCTGCTGTTTGAAAAATATTTCTCATTTTACTCCCCCATGGTGCGTCGAAATCCCCATAGGCGAGCCATTAGTGAGCTCTCTGCCTTTCCCAAACACTTATTACTATCAGCCGCACTTCTGGAGCTGCCTCATTGACTTTTGGTAAATTATGCAAATAAGGTGATGTCGGAACATATAGTTTTGCTGTTGTTGTTTTTTTTTTCGCAGGGCTTTGGTTTTTTCTCCTCACTGCGGCTGTGCACGTTTGCACAGCACTTTCCCCCGTCGCTCAGCCGCCACGCCATTAGAGTGAGGAGGCACATCAGCAAGATTTATGCATCAGTGACAAATTATAATGCTTTGCGCTAATTTTTTTTTTCTCTTCAACCCCCTCCCCCCTCCCCCCGCCCTTCCTCTCCTTCTTCGGCAACTAAGGTTCTTCTTCTCCTTCCTCCGCTTCTTTCGCCTCTTCTTCTTCTTCTTCTTCTTCTTCTTCTTCTTCTTCTTCTTCTTCTTCTTCGTCTTCTTCTTCTTCTTCTTCTTCTGCTCCTTCTTCTTCTTCTTTTTCTTCTTCTTCCTTTTTGACATTTACGTTTCATTCACTTCTACGTTTTCTTTTCCCTTTGGCGGCATTGCGCAGCGATGGGGGTTTTGCGTGTTGGAGGGAAGGGAGGGAGGGGGAGGGTGTCCATGTTATATTTATTGATGTATTTATTTATTTTTCACTGCTCTGTATAAATGCCTGAGTTGACAGTTAACGGCAGAGACGGAAGGAGTTTGCCTCAGTTTGTCTCTGAAGTTGTTGGAGTGGACTTCCCCACTGAACAGGCGCTCGCCTCATAATGAATAAACTCATTTTGCATTATGATCCACAACGAATGAGCTGTAGTGGGAGCTTTTGAGCCACTGAACGTTCCTTTTTTTAATCTAAACATGCAGTATTATTTGTTGAAATTTTTGAATTAGTCTGTTCTGCGATAATTAAATTGAGCATTACGATTATGCGGAAGTCTTACACCTGAAACGTCCATGCTTCACACAGCTGTTTAGCGGATTAATTAAATCCATCACTTTGATTAATTTGACTGATGAAATGAATCACTTTGTGGATTAACATCCACCATGACAACTTACTTTTCAAGTGTTACGTCTTGATGTTATCTGCATTAAATATGTTGCTCATTTTTCATTCAATAAGCAAAATAATGGTTGTAACAGAAAGAAAATGTGAAGTAAAGCTCCTTCCTGCTAGACTGAGCAGCAGAGTGTTGCGTAGCGCCAGGTTGCCTTGCGTAGCGCCATGTAGGCTTGCGTCCTATAGCCACGTAGCAAAGCTAAATTGTAGTTAAGCCTATTGCGTTGATACATTAGCGCTGTGTAATTGAAGAGGAAAAACAACCATTCGATAGAAACACATGTTTTAATTTGGAATTTGTATTTAAAGACATGAATCCATGTTTCATCTATCAGCAATGTAATACCACTCTTTGTATCTACGTATCCTCGGCCTGCACACACTCCACTCTCTCTCTCTCTATTCTCCATACCCTTTCAACCTGATGTACTTTCGCTTTCACTTCGGTGTCTCATAAATCCATTAGGGCGGTTTCCCTACGCTTGCTGGTGATCAAACAGCCCCCTGCTCTCTCCGACGACTGTGAGGATGATGATGATGATGATGATGATGATGATGATGATGATGATGATGATGATGATGATGATGATGATGATGATGAGAACGATAACGATGGCGGCGGTGGTAACGATGGTGGGGATAACGATGGCGGTTGCATCGGCGGTTTGGGTCACATGGCCGGCAGACCTCCTGCGTGTCAAGGTGCTCACGCTATGTGCGAGGAAAGGACCCCCACTCGGAAAGGGAGCAAGGGGAGAAGGCTGGAAACACATACACAGACACAGACATACACACACTCGCACACACTTACATACATACTTAGACACACAAACATTCAAATTCACAGTCAACCTCGAACATACACACACACACACACACACACACACACACACACACACACACACACACACACACACACACACACACACACACACACACACACACACACACACACACATACTATCATACACATACACACACTCACACACACATTTACACTCACACACTTACACTCACACTCAAACACACACAAACTCACTCAGACATAAACACACACAAACACTCACGCACACACACGTTCACATTTGCACACACAGACATACACACATACAAACACTCACACTCACGCTCACACAGACACACCAACACCCACACACACACACTCACACAGACACATAATCGGAAGAAAGAAAGTCAATCCTGTCCCCTGGATCAGATGTGCGACTCAGGAGTCCGTGTGTGCCCAGCGTCATACTGCTTTCCACTCTCCTCCTCCTCCTCCTCCTCCACCTCTTCCTACCCCTTCACCTCCTCTTCCTCCTCCTCCGCCTTCTCTTCCTCCCCCTTTTCCTCCTCGTCTTCCTCATCATCCTCCTCCACCTCCCCCCCTCCCCACCTCTCCCCTCACCCTATAATTGTGTGGAAGGTGTGCCTAGTTGAGGAGATGGTCCATTTCAATGGGCAGATTAGGGCCTGCGAACGACTGACAAATCCCTGTAACCCTGTTGAGTCTCTCTCTCCCTCTCTCCTGTCATTCGTCTCCCAAGAGAAAGAGAGAGGGGGGGGAGAGAAAGAGAGAGAAAGAGAAAGAGAGAGAGAGAGGGAGAGAGAGAGAGAGAGAGAGAGAGGGAGAGATAATGAGGGGGAGATAGAGAGAGAGGGAGAGAGAGAGAGAGAGATAATGAGGGAGAGAGAGAGAGAGAATGAGGGAGAGAGAGATTGAGATCAAGAAAGAGAGAGAGAGAGCGACAGATAGAGAGTGAGAGCAAGAGAGAGAGAGAGAGAGAGGGAGAGAGGGAGAGAAAGGGTAAGAGCGAGAGAGAGAGAGAGAGAGAGAGAGAGAGAGAGAGAGAGAGAGAGAGAGAGAGAGAGAGAGAAAAAGAGAGAGCGAGTAAGAGCGATAGCAGAAGTCGGTCGAATTACAGGTTGCAAGCCTGTCCCCCCACACTCCCCCTTCCCTCTCAGGAGGAGGAGGGGGGAATGACAGGGCCGTCATTTGGGGGTCTCAACGCAGGGCCACCTCCGGCGTTGTTGTGACAACCGGTCATTAGGCGTCACCGGCACGCTCTCAGCTGCAGCTTTTTGGGGGAGCAGATGCAAATGGATTTAAATGGGCGCCGGTCGCCATCACCGCTAATGGGGTTCTTCTATTCATCAGCCTTACCCCCCCCCCCTCCCACATACCCCCTCCCCCCATGTATTTATTTATTTATTAGTATTTATTTATCCGTCTTATTCGCCACCTCTTCTCTCTCTTTTTTTTGTGTCTTTTCTCGATTCAGTTGCTTCCCATTTACAGTGATTTATTTATATTTTAGCTTTAATTTCCTTGAAGAAACGATCCCCTCCTCACCCCTCCTCAGCCCCCCCCCTTGATTTATTTGACCTCTTCTTGTCTGTTTTTAATCCTAGATTTGCAAAGAAAGTTCAAAATTGTGTGTGAACAACCAACCCTTTACATGCCCAAGCAGTTATCTTTGTAAATATCTACCTTTACAAACAAAACCACAAACTATGACACACACACACACACAAACACACAAATACACACACACACAGCCCATATCCATCCCCATTTCAATTAAAGTCAATGAAGCAGTCGTTTCAAAAGGCGTTTATTTGGCGTTCACCTTTTCCAACATCCTGTTGTTTGTCCTCCGACGGAAAACGTGTCAGTTTGTCGATGGCGTCCGCGACAACAGAGGTTTTTAACCAACCCCCTTTCCTCCCCCCCAACTCTGCCCCAAAGCATGCTGGGTAAGAGAGTCTAAGCATGGTGTTGTTGGTGTTTATGGAATTTGTTTTAGACTACCGTGGAACTGTAGAAACAACTTAACAAAATAGATAGCCTACAAGTAACTGAAATGGCTGCTTTTGGTATGTATACTTTCCTAGCATGTTTTATGTGTTTGACTCCCGACGCCAGACTTTACTTCAATTTTATGTCCTTCCTTATGAGTCATTTCCCAAATATTTCTGTACCAATCGCCGCTGCATTCCTATATGCATAAAGTATTCCAACGCTCACGCATCCAAATCCACATCTCTTCCCAGGAATGACTAAGTCGGTGCTTAGCGGTAATATGAACAGTAACTATATAACATAATGCGCTGCCAGCTATTACGATTATCTACGTGGCAGGTGGAATCGGCCCTTTGGAGTGAGTATTCTTTTTGCGTTTGTTGATAACAAGCAAATATATACAAATACAACTAAAAATACGGAAAATGTCCGCATTAGCATCCAGGAAGGTTAGCATCCAGGAGGAGTCTGTCCTTTTATCCATATACGCAAGAACGCAGTCGTGGCTAAATTGCGACTTTGTTTGGATAATTAGATCACTCTGCGTAAGATTAATTGTGGCAATGTGCTATTGTAGCCAAGTGCAGCACTCCCATTCAGAGTTAGTTTACCCCCTCCTCCCCCTCCCTCCCAACCAACCCCCCACCAAACTATTGCCAGTGGCATGGTTGTCTCTGGGGTAAAGCAATAACAAGCAATTACTGTAAAACATTTTGTCTTAATGCCGCTGTCGCATTGGCGCCGGGGCAGAACCACTTTAACGTTTAACTGCGAACCATGTGCGATCCCGTATGGGCGGGATTAGTTTGTTACATTTGTCGATAATTCATTTAGAGTTTGAAACACGGACTAGCACACATGTTGTGGACGCATGTTTGTTTTTCGATTTTTTTTAGTTGTGTTTTTGGACGGGAATCGCAACGTGGGAGAGGTTAAAGGGACCGGGGCCTCTGCACAGCACACTCCATTAGGAGCGACAGTCCTTGACAGCATGAAGGAGTCTGCTGCAGAGGGCGCAAATAGGATTTAAAATGTCACAGGCAGAATTGTGACTTCCTATTTCTGTGCTAAAGTGGCCCACAATCAGAAAATAGAGTTTTCTCTTTAAGATATTATGTTTTGAAGGCAGAGGGGCAGGGAGGGAGAGGGGGATCTCAGGGAGTAATGGCCAGAGCTCAAAGCAGAGCTCACTAATCTAATGAATTGATTTGTGGTATCCTCTGAAACTGTGAACTGATAAATGTTTGCTTCTTATGTTCCTCCCTCCCTGCCCGTACGCGCAGACTGGCTGTGGCTAGCTTGACGCGCTTTAGCGCCTTGACTAAACAATGGGAGCAGCCACGCTAGTTATGCTAACTAAAACTATTCTTGTGCTGCATGTGTTGATCTGGGATTCAGCAGTGGTCACCAAAGGATTATGTTGGGGCCCCTCGTTATCTGTCTCACTCTCTCCTCCCTCCCTCCCTCCCCCCTCCCCACTCACTCTCTCCATCGCTTGGCTATTCTTTGACCCAAAGCGTGCGGGCACCAGAGACCGGGCATTAAACGTTACAGCCGCCGCCGCATGAAAAAGATCATAAACGGAGGAAGAAGAAATAAAAGGCTTATTATCCGCGTTTATGAACTAGGGTGTTCTTGGGATTGCTGGACAGCTGTACTCCCCCCCCCCCTCTCTCCCCTCACCCTCCCTCCCTCACCAACAAACAATAAGCACTCCAATTGGGCTTCACGGCCCTGACAGATGCTGGAGAAGAGGGGGGGAGGCGGGGGTTGGGGGTAGAGCGAGGGGTAGTGGTGGGGGGGGTGGTTTAGTGACTTCACAGAGACCCCCGACATAAACGCCATACGTCCCCTGGAAAATACTGAAAATATAATTAATCTGAGCCCCCCCCCCCCCCCCCTCCTCAACCCCACATACCCCAGAACCGATTCATTTATACTGGCACGCTTGCCACCCATGACTCCGTTGGGCAAGGAGGGCAAGCACTCCCCCCTCGCATGCACATTCCAACACACACACACACACACACACACAAATCCTCTCAAGCCATCAGAGAGGCAGCACAGTGTGCATCTTGGGACGAACAATAGCCCCCCCGGTCCCGCAGGTATTGCCTGCTATAGTTCTCGTCCCGCTGCCCCCCTTTGTCTCCTGGTGCTTAGGCCTGGGGGGTGTGTGCATGTGTGTGTTTGTGTACGTGTTTGTTTGTGTGTCTGTGTGTGTGTGTGTGTGTGTGTGTGTGTGTGTGTGTGTGTGTGTGTGTGTGTGTGTGTGTGTGTGTCTGTGTGTGTGTGTGTGTGTGTGTGTGTGTGTGTGTGTGTGTGTGTGTGTGTGTGTGTGTGTGTGTGTGCGTGTGTGTGTGTGTGTGTGTGTGTGTGTGTCTATGTGCAAGGTGGGTACCTGAGACCAAAGCTGGTGTGGATAATCACTCCCGCAGCCAGGGGAATGGCTTGGGGGGGGTGATGGGGGGAGGGGGGGTTGCA
>NC_079415.1:26011862-26014362 GCF_026213295.1 Gadus chalcogrammus | reverse complement strand
CCAACGCCCCCAACACCACCCCCAACACCACCACCACAACACCACCCCCAACACCGCCCCTGCACCAGCCCCTACACCCCCAACACCACCACTACAACCACCACAGCCACCACCACTACAACCACCACAGCCACCACCACCACCACCAACACCGCCGCCACCATCGCCCCCACCGCCACCGCCGCAGCCAACACCACCAACACCACCTCCAACACCGCCCCCAACACCGCCGCCGCCACCACCACCACCACCACCACCACCCCTATTTTCTGTTTACAATGAGCTGGGTTATGCCCCCCATCAGACTACCGGACAGTTCCCCATACTCTGGTCACCTACAGTCAGACTGCTGGTGGAGGGCCCCGTCAAAAACAAACACGTCAGCACGCACATGCACTAAAACACGCACACACTCATGCGCACACAAACCGAAGCCACACACGCACACACGTACACACGCACACACACACACAAACACATCAATGATAACACACACACACGCGCCTACACAAACACACGCACATGCACACACACACACACACACACACACCTGCAAACACACACACATTCAAGCATGCACACACACACGCAAACACACACACACACACACACACACACACACACACACTGCATTAAGGGTTGGAGACAGTGACATAACATTCCATATCTCCAATCAATCCTTGTTGATCTCACTGTGATTAAACATCTGTTTCACGAGAGCAACACGGCCAAGACGGCAGCACAATACAATAAATCCCAATAAAACATACACCAAACCACACACACAACCAGAGAAGAAGACATTACTCTACACATTTTATCTGGCAGAGAAGAAGAAAGACACACAAGGCGTAACAGATACGCTGAACTGTATCAGTTTCAATAACAGAGTTCAATCTCCATTTCTGTCAAACTCCCTCTGTTGCATCTTGTTTTGAAGTCCCTTCCACGATGAGTATTGATACTGTTATTTCGTCGCCAAGCCTGCTGTGGTAACCTTTGGACCTTAAGCGACGCAATTAGGGTTGAGCTCTGAGTTGCTAAACACAGTGGCAAAACTACAACTATTTTAGACAATCAAAACAAAGCAAGATGTATCATATAGACTAATGAAAACACAAGTAGATAAAATAGCATGAAGAGGAATTCTTTCACTATTTTGATATTTAGTGAAAACAGATCTGGAATAGAATAGTGTAGAATTTAATAAAATCAGGAAATCCGTATTCAGAGGAAATCGACATTATGACGATTGAATGCGTAATGTTTAATTGCGTGTTTCCGATTTGTAAAATCTGCGATGAACCCTGTGTGTCTAGCAGACTAGGGGTGGTGTGTCCCTGCTCGTTAGCCCAGGTCCTGGGAGGAGGCAGTTGCTCGTTAAGGACAAGTGGGAGCACCTGGTCAGCTGATCCCAGACTCCGCCCATTTTAGGCTGCTTGACACCTGTCCGCTTGCGTGGAGGTGGCTTGGATGTTTCCCATTGAATCCCCTTGTTGCGCTTTAGCTTCAGCACTACATAACTTTGTATCCCTCATCCACTCATTGCATTAGAGACCGTACAGAGTAAAACATCTCGTTGTGCTTTCCCTCGGTGCTTGATTAAGTTACATATTCTCGTTTCCTCGTCTCCCTCTTCTGTAGTTTGTCAGGACCTAGAGGACGGTCGCAATGCATCTAAAATGAATTATGGCACTAAAGGGGGATTGTCACGCTCAAAATTCTTCTAATATAAGGAAGTACTGCTTCATCAGTGGCAGGCGGCGACTTTTGACAATAGGCAAGCGCCACACACACACACACACACACACACACACACGCACACACGCACGCACGCACGCACACACATACACACATCTAACACTAAGAAACGCAAAATAACATGAAAACATGGCACACTCAACAAAGAAACATACCCTCTTTTCAATTTATGTTTCTTGGAATCTAGATTATAGTATTTGCAATGTCAGGGCGTTGTGTGGCCTTTCAAGTCCAGCATGCGTTTGATTTTTCCCACTTGTGCCCACTTTAATGTTATTTTTTGATGTTAGATTACGGAGTGGATGTGACAGACACAGTGTTGGGTACTGGGGAAAGTAACTGTAGTCTAGGGAATGTGTCGTTTAGCTGAGGCAGTAGGGGGCGTTGTTGCGCAGTGGCATGTGATTTAAAATGTGAGGCGAACTCATAAAACGCCAGTGAATGCACCGTATTCACGAATTATATGGATCGCTGGCAACTGCTTCATATGGGTGGTTGAAAAAAAAATCCGAAAAACATGCAGAAATGTCGGACCAATGACAAACTTTTTATAAATCAGAGCCATAGAAAATGCAAAATCCGGACCAATGCTGTCAATGGTCAACTTATCTGCGATGATTTCGCAGAAATCGAGTTGATGTTTTGATGTTATTTTTAAAATCTCATACAAGCTTGTTTAATTTTGTACATTAAATAAGATAATATTCAGTGTGACGGTTCACCTTTGAATGATTCCTCG
>NC_079415.1:25926862-26004362 GCF_026213295.1 Gadus chalcogrammus | reverse complement strand
GGCCGGGCTGCTTATGATAGCCTCGTGACAAAAACACAATCAAATACAAAGGACAAATAGAATTAAACAATATTTTATTTTAACTGGCCGAGGAAATAAATGACGTAGTCGGGTGAGAGGGCAAGGGGGGTGGGGGGTGGGGGGTGGCTCTTTGAAAGTTCCCCCCATCGCCGTGGCAACTTAATCATCATCGGGGTAATTACAGCCAATGAGAACCATTGGAATGGTGGGGAGCGTTGTTAGAAATTGGATGTGACTGCCGTTATGTGCACAGTGAGAGTGAGCCTGTGTGCGCGTGTCCACGGGCGTGCGTGTGCGAGCGGTGTGTGTGTATGTGCATGTGTGTGTGTGTGTGTGTGTGTGCGTGTGTGCGTTTGTGGGTGGGTTTGTGTGAGTGTGGACGCATGTCCATTAGCAGGGGGGCTGGCAGTTGGCTCAGACCCCAACGAGTGTCTCTGTAGCGGGGCTGGGCTGTGGACGTTCCAGCCCCCATATGTGGATCTATCTGCCGCTGTTAGTACAAACTGTTTCAAATACATTTGTATCAAAGATACATGGCTTCTAACAGAGCCACGCATCACGTTTTAAGGTCTTGATCACAACCATATTTGTTTCAACCCCCTGAAGTAATGGGAGTTTCACACCCTGAATAAAACGCTTTTTATGAAAGTATAATCACCCCAAAATGACTTCCAGATATTGAAAAATAGTTTTCCCAAAAATGTCCGGCTACTGTTACTTTGCTATAAACAAGCTTTGGAAGTAGGCGAAATCAAACTTTTCTTCCAGAGACACAAAGTTGCACTAACTGTATTTGTCTTATCTTGAAAAGAGCAGGCTTCCCTTCCTGTGTAATTGAATGAGGATATTTTATGGGCTCTGGCACAACATTTCCTTTCTGTGTTTTTGTTTTTTCTGTCTCCCAATTTGCCAAGTTGTGATGCGCCAAGAATCTCTCTGTTTTGGTTGGCTCCAGCGAGGTGTCACTGCTGAGTCACACGCTCTCATTGGCTGCCGTCCCTGGGGACCTTTGACCTCTTGCGTAGAGACTCTTTGTTATCTATTTTCTTTTTTTGTCAAAGTGTAAAGACGGGACTTGAAAGGGACTATATTAATTCAGCCTGCTTTTTATACTCTGTCTCGTTTCAAGGCAGGGGCCTTCTGCAAATTTTATCAACGGAAATAATTTGTTTACGACCACTTTAAACAAGTTTCCCCTTCCTGTGAATCCAAGATGATTCTGCTGGCTAACTGATGATAAGAGTTAAACTCATTTCCTTCCTTACTGGTAGTAGAACAGTCTTTTAACGAGGCCAATGAAACACATGCTCTCTTCTGTATGAACTGTTTAAACAAGACACCATTAGGTCTCGTTGCTGCCATCTTCCCCCTGTCTTAATGGACATTAAACACACAGATGAAGAAACACACAAGTGGAAATTGAGTTAGTGGGCACTCAGAGGGGGCAAGCCCGCTCCATATATTTGCGTAAGAACACATAACTGTCACAAAATTGCACTTCTTTATTGAGCGAATTGTATGGATTCCATTTATTCTTCTTAATGGCCCGGGTACAGTTAGCGTGCAGAGTTTTTTGATAGTGCCGAGACGGATATCGTCGACATCGGCTCCTCTCTCCCGGCGTAAAGCGAGGGCCAGCTTATTCAATTACATTTAAACCAAAAAAACTGACAACCTCCATTTCCGCTCGCTTTCGGCATATTATGGCAAGTGGCTTAAAAGGAGGCCATTATTGACACAAAGACGCACACACACACACACAAGCACACACACAGATTTCTCTCACCGTAATTTTATGTCCAAGAAATCTTTGTATGGACCACAGCCAGAAGAGCCGCTGGTGATTCCACTTTAATAAATAGTGGGAAACCGCTCCCTGCTGGTTAAAAGGGGAAACGCATCGTTCTCAGGAAAGATCGTGGCAGTATTTCAAATATATTCTCGGAAAATATCCCCAAGGCAAATATTCAGTCATGTGGCGAATTTTTTTTTACATGCTGGAAATTGTTTATAGGATTATAGTGCATAACTGGAGAGATACAGATACACTGCCTTGTTGGAAAATAGTGGGACTGAACTCAGTGGTTGCCTTAAAGGTCCCATGACATGCCACCAGGTGTGGTGTGACAGGCATTACAAGCTGTTTTGGAGATCTGCCCCTTATGACATCACAGGTGGGCGTGTCCACCTAGATATTTGCTTGATAGATCAGTCTACCAGCCTACCCAGTGGACTGTAGCAAACGTTGCTCATCTGTCCATTACACATCCAGTGGCGTGGCGTGGGGATTTTTTTTGAGGAAGCCAAGTGGATGTATTTAATGCAACTACAAGAGCTATTTGAGCGCCTGGTCATTTACCAGGACTTACACATGCCTGTAATCTGACACACTCTGACACACACACACACACACACACACACACACACACACACACACACACACACACACACACAAACACACACACACACACACACACACACACACACACACACACACAGTAGGCATACTCCTAAACATCTCATTAAATTATACATTTTATTATAAATGCAAACCCTCCCCGACCGAAATGCACAAGTCGCTAATGGTCAAAGCATCGACAGCGCGGCTGTCGGCTATTTCAAGTTTCATGTTCACGTGTAACACGACTCTCACAATCACAGTATTTGATATGATAAATAATATGTGGCTTTTTGATTTACCGTGCCTCTCGATTGCCCGGGACAAGTTGGCAAGGTCCACAGGTCCATAACTGCACTTGCTAAGTAGGCTACTCAAAAATGAAAACAATTCAAACATGCTAATTTTGCGCTATTTGTTTTGTTATAGTTTTTTTGGTGACGTTGATAATGATGCTTTGATTTGATTGGTGTGAAGCCAAGGGCCGAGTGGCTTCCCTTGGCCCCCTCCTGACACCCTCCCGACCAATCAGAGGAGGGCAGTGTCATGACGGTAGCCTCACCTGATTGGTCAATTCTTTCTTTTTTTTTCACCAAGGGATGCCAGCTCGGGCTGGCTTCCTCGCAGTGTGCAGTGTCGTGTTTCGCCGCGCCTTTAGTATATAACAGGGGCGCAGTATTGCGCATTGTGAAATGGTCAATGAGAGGAGGAAAATGGGGAAGAAATTACAGCAACACAGCACAAAATAATTAACGAAACTGTTAATATAAATGTTTTTATTGGATGACAACTACAGCCTAAAAAAACAGGGAAGCCTGGCTTCCCTTGGCCTCCGGGAGAAAACGCCACTGCACACATCTAGGTGGACACACCCACCTGTGATGTCATGAGGGGCAGATTTCCAAAACGGCTTGTAAGCTAATCACACAACACCTGGTGGCATGTCATGGGACCTTTCAGTTCAGCTTTAAATTCAATTTCAAAATTTTTAATCTGTTCATATTGTTGCTTTACAATGTGTATCCTATACCTCAAATATCTGTGCTTCAGTCTTCAGTTAAATAAAATCCTGGTGATTCAATAAATAATCTTTACCTATTCATCCAAATCCTCCTCAAAATCAATGTGCCAAAACACAAACATGCTCACATTGCACCTGATGTTACTATGAATACTACTGATTTTATACTATTGCTATTTTATTTGTCACGGTGTTGACACAGATCCTTCATGTTAAATCTCACAAATTCTTTAGAGCATGATTAACAGCTGACAAACAATCAGTCACATACACCCGCACATACACACACACTTAAAAATAAAGACAGAGTCACTCATATCATCATTTACATAGTCGTGTTTATGTTCGAATTTCTCTCTCAAATTTTAGACAACCCTCCCACTGGACAGCCGCAACACGATGACGCCCAACCTACGTGGCAGAGATTAAAAGCCGCAAAAATATTATATACTTCCCCTTTTCGGTTGTGCCAAAAGGATAGCATTTATATAGTGCTTTAATCCAATGCACTTTCCAATATTGCCCTGACATTCAACCAAACATTCCCACGCTGACGGCGGAATCAACCATGCAAGTTGACAGCCAGCTCACCGGGAGCAGTTAGGGTGAGATGCCTTGCTCAGGGACACCTCGACACTCTAGGAGGAGCCGGGAATCAAAATAACAATCTTGGGGTTACCAGCCAACCCCCTACCTCCTGAGCTACTGCCTCCACCAAAATGTTCAGGAAGAGCAAGGTTGGGCAGGGAAGGGAGGGAATGTCCTGGGTGTCTGTGATGGGAGTGGGTGGGGGGTTCGGATTTCAGATGAGCAATGGATTCGAGTGGGGGGGAGCGAGATGGTGGTGGGGTCGCCTTGCATAATTACAATAAATTCCGTTTGACATAACATTTCCAAAGAGAGAGAGAGAGAGAGAGAGAGAGAGAGAGAGAGAGAGAGAGAGAGAGAGAGAGAGAGAGAGAGAGAGAGAGAGAGAGAGAGAGAAGAGATGGAGAGAGAGAGAGAGAGAGAGAGAGAGAGAGAGAGAGAGAGAGAGAGAGAGAGAGAGAGAGAGAGAGAGATAGAGACCGAGACAGCATGTGTTTTTTTTTTTCAAAGAAGGCGTAGCTTCAACGGTGGACTGCAAAGTTAGTTCCCAGTGACAGGACCATTAATCACAAAGGTAATGTAGCCCTAACAATTAGCCGGGCGGAGTCGCTGGGGCGAATGGGCGTAGCCGTCAGCGGGCCCCGCCGCTCACCATCAACGCCAACGCCAACGCCAACGCAATGACGCCCTCCTTCAGGGGCCAGCACCCTCGGACTAGACCCCGGAATTTCTGGAACAAAAGATGGAATCAACCAGAAACTGTCGGGTTTCCCAGAGACCATCCCTTGACCGTTGGTTTAAAGACAAACGTCACTTCTCCCCTGACCAGTCTACGGCCACTGCTGTGAGCACTGTTCTTCTATCATTGCACCTGATGTTACTATGAATACTACTGCTTTTATACTATTGTTATTTTATTCGTCCCGGTGTTGACACAGATCCTTCATGTTAATTCTCACAAATTATTTTGAGCACGATTAACAGCTGACCCGAAAGACTGCAATCGTTTGGCTTAGCTCTTGGCATAGCATTAGCTTGGCAATCCTCTTTCAATGCTGGGCCGGGGGCCGTATTCAGGGTTGGTACAGGTAGTCAGGTGGTCTATTCCATGGTAAATCGTAGTGCCAAACTACCATGAGGGCTATCGTTTGCTGACCCAAAAGACTGCAATCGTTTAGCTTAGCTGTTAGAGCGTTTCAATTTCAGTCCTGTGCTGGGGCCGGTATATTGGTGCCGTGACCGGGAATGGGAGTTAGGTTTATGGAGGTGGGTGTAACAGAGTTTACATGGGTCCTCAATGGTCAACTTTACTTCCGGGCTGAACATCAGGAGCATAATAATCTGCCGGCCTGAATGGCTGCCATCAGTTGGCTGTTGACCTAGATTTGTTTTGGCTAACTCTCATCATCAACAACCTTTATTTAACCAAGCTAGTTATTTACAATGACAACCTGGCAAGAGGCTAAATGTTGCCTGTGGGAATAGAAGGCTGAGATTAAAATGGCTGGTCAGACTGACAGACAGACACAGGAAGACACAAGCTAGTCAAAGCACAGCTCTCTCTTTATGTGATTTCACCATGCTTGCATGCTCTTCCTGTCAGGGTATCCACAGCTTTGGTCACATCAAAAGAAAAAGCCCCTTTCCTTCTGAACTAAAGGGTCAATAGAAGGAATGGATCTTATGCTCTACATCTTTGCTCTTGTTACATATTTTAAGTACATAAGCTGCTCCCACATAGCCATTAGGAAGCAGGATCGAACACACACGCTGCATTACCCTCACATAGCCACTAGGAAGCAGGATCGAACACTTAAGCTGCAATAACTACTTTAGCCACAGATGGCAGCACCTTTAGACAGGGGCGGAGCCATTACGTCACCCCGGCCACGCCCACCACATAGGCCACGCCCACTTGACGACCTCTAGCGGGTGATTCTAAATGAAGAGGACAGAGATCATAGGTACGCCCGCGGAGAGACATGGGCTTTTGCCCGTGGCTCGAAGTAGCTCACGGTATTTCTCTCACACGTGAGACACGCTTCCCCTCCTTTTGCTCCATAGTTACCATACCATATCGAAATACTTTAACAAATAAAGTAAGTTAAGCGATCCGGATTGGACTCTTTTCCTTGAAGAATTCTGCACTCTAAATATGTTATCTCCATAATTCATTGCGTTAGGAAATTTCTAAACGAGTCAGCAATAATTTTATTTTGATTCGATTTGATTTGATGAATTTAATCACAAGGCTTTACAAGTATAAATGAAATACACCTATTCATCATAATGAATATATCTATTCATTATGAATATATCTATTCATTATGATGAATAGATAACAATTGATCATAAAAAAAATATCAATATCACTACTAAACCACCAGGAAGGTGCAAGGCATGCATTTTAAAATCTTTATGGCCAAATACCACAAATAATTCCACAGTCCGAATCTCTAGCCACACAGCGACAAAGTCGGAAAACGTGAATTGCCAACACGCAATACAACACGCAAAGCATACAAACAGTCGCATTCAGACCCATTGATAAACCTCAGCAGGGATCCTCTCCCCATTAGACCACACCAGCTACTCCCTAGACAGCCATGGAAAACCAGCACCTCCCTTGCTACTCCACTGCTACTAAACACTCAACGCACATGCACACACACAAGTTCAGACGTCCTTCCATTGTTGCTCGTTGTGCTGTCATACAAGTCACAGGCGGCCATTTTCCTCAGGATTTAATTTGGCAGCGGTAAACTAATGGATTGGTGTCCGTGCAACCGAAGTCCATCCATCACATGGTGGATAGGTCAGTCTACTAGCCTATTGGTGGACTGTATCAACTGGTAGGCTGAACCATCCATGTATTCATATGTCCCTTGAGGTGGTTGGACGGCGGGGCTACATCCATCTTGACAATGTGTGGCCGCTCTTTGAGTCACACACACACACCCACACGTACAAAAACACACACAGGAAGCCACACAGAGCAAGTTGTATGTTTAGTGTGTGTGTGTGTGTGTGTGTGTGTGTGTGTGTGTGTGTGTGTGTGTGTGTGTGTGTGTGTGTGTGTGTGTGTGTGTGTGTGTGTGTGTGTGTGTGTGTGTGTGTCTGTGTGTGCGCGTGTGTGTGTGTGTGTGTGTGTGCGTGTGTGTGTGTGTGGGTTTGTGTGCGTAAATGCGTGTGTGAACATTTATCAATGATAAGATATCCCTTGGAATAAAATCGCCTTCAAACTTGTTGCACAAAGCCATATTCACATAGCCCCCCAGCCACCTGTAACTAAACCAAAGTTACCAATGTAATTTCGTAATTGGCATCAATGAATAGATATCAACCTATGGAGATGAAATACCGATGCCATAGACTCACCTGCCACACAACATTTAAATCAACAGAAAATGTAAAACAAAACTAAAAACGAACATCCATTATCATCGTATGTCCACCTTGCAGGTCATCCCTCTTCCCTTCTGCTTAACAAAACACCCCTGCACTCCCTCTGGTGGCCCTTGGCAGCGGAACTCCATCCATCTGACTTTGAGGCTCTCTTCATTCCCATGATGGGGGTCAAGCAGTCAGAGGGGGCTCATTAATTGCAATAACGCAGGCTTGAGTGAGCAATCAAGAGCACCATTAACCACTGTGGTAAGATACGGAGTGTATTCTTCTCTGTGGTTCTCCTCACCCCCCCTCGTGTTTTAGTTTGATATTTTGGCCCCGCCGCGACACCAACACAGTCTCACTCCGAGAACGTCAAATACCGACTGTTGGCAAAGGCCCTTTAGCGTCGGTGACTGACGGGAAAGGTACCCTTTTTATTCGCTCGGTGACGGTAAAGGTACCCTTCGGCGTCTTCTGCATACGGAATGGGGGGTGCCTCACTACGTCTCTAATAGACGATGTGAGCATCTTTCCTATTGGATAGTTTTTTAGGATATTCTTCTGTGAAAATGGCGGACATACTTTTTATCCTGGGTGGAAAATATGATATTTTAGAATAGTTACACCATTAAAAGTGTTTATGTAAACATTTTTAGCGAGAAATGTGCATTTTACTTTCATAATCGTCGTTCGGCGAATGTGAAGGATGTTTGGTTTGATAGATATGACGAAGAATATTTCATCGGGCGATAATGGCCGGCGTACAGGCATCCCGGGCTCACGAAAATAGGTGACACTGTCACGTTATTTAATCTATTGAAACGTGATCAGGTACACGTATTTTCTAAATGTTCGTGTCAAAAAGCACATTTTTCAAACTCATGCATATCAATTGGAAGTATTTGTCGTGATTTGTCACTAAGCACGACTTCCATCTAAGGTTCTGTCCGGGAGCTTTCTCCCTATTGTCCCTTAAGGAGCTCCGTACAGAACATTTATTGTTAAAAATTGTCTGTGATAACTAAGAATATGACAGCTTTTCCAGTCTCACCAATATGCGCACAGATCGCACGGTTTGACACTTTCAAGATGCGTGCAGTAGCCTACATACGCCAAATGACCATTTCGTGTGCATACGATACGCAAAAGCCAGCATTAACTACTGTGGAGGGCGGATACGTCCATTTCGCGTGCATATGTGCATATGATACGAAAAACCCAGCATTAACTGAATGGGAGATGCAATATTTTAGGACAGATTCACCATTTAACGTGTTTCTAATGACATTTCTAGCGAGAAATTTACTTTTCCCTTGAATAATCCTCAGTCAGTGAATGTGTATGATCTTTATTAATCTTTATTATCTGAATGGGAAATGCAGCTCACGTGTTTCCTGCTTTTGTGTTATTAAACCGTTACTTTATGTAACTTTTAATGATATCATCTTGTTAGAAACACGTACGTTTTCGTGAACACTGGATTACGTCGCATTTCAACATAAAATAGCGTGTTATACACACACACACACACACACACACACACACACACACACACACACACACACACACACACACACACACACACACACACTGCATTTCGCTGCCAAATAAATAAATACTAAGGCAGAATAAAGAATAAATTAATTCATTATCATTCAACTTCAACATGCGTTATTACAGTATAGTGGTGGAGGGATGACGTGTGTTGGCCAACCCGGAAGTGAGCGTCGCCCTGGGTTCCCTTGACAAAAAGCCAACGGGTTTTTTCCATTTGATTTTGGATTATTGCAGAAAAATTAGCATCTTTGAAGCACCTCCTCAAAAACTGAAAATAAATAAAAATAACTGTGCTCCAAAGAAAGAAATGTAAACCAATGCATTCCGAATGGGAGTGTTTCTCCGATTTTTCCATGCTACACAGAACGAAATGTAAACCCATGCAAATAAAGACTTCATGGTCATAATCATTTAAATATCATTAATCTCCTGAGGGTGGTATTCTATTTTTTTCAACGGGGCTGAATCCAGTCACTTGACCGTCATGGTTGCTATGGTGGTTGCTATCCACCAGCCCCTCTAATCCTTACATGGCTCTAAAAACCACGCGGCAAATGAGCTGCCGTAATTTGTGTTGTTTTTGTCGTAAACTAGTGTCCGATGGTTAAAAAATAGACGGATATTCCAAGGTATCCTTAAAAGGCAGCTTGGATATTTTCTGCAGTTTAGACTTCTTCTATAACCTATTTTTGAAAGCAAAACACCAAGCTCATTGATTTAACGAGGCAGGGTTATTTGAAACAATTTATTAAATAAATATTTATGAGAGGTCATTCCTTCTCCTGAGTTTTCTTCCTATTTATGTCTAGTGTACAACCCTACTGTCCACAAGCATCACCCCCCCCCTCCCCATATGGATTTGGAGAATTGTTGCCACGTCCCAGTGGTGGAGGTATCATATATATGAAAGAGGGCATTCAATTATACTACAATGATCAATTAGGAGGCCGAAGCCCTAAAGGAAGTGATGCAATAGGTGACTGGGTCGACGACATTTAAGTAAGCTTTACTTTGAGGTCTCTTATATATCAAAGGGGGTCTCAAAGGACGCATACGCTTCAACCTGTGGCTCCGGTCCTACAGGAAATGACTCAGCAAGTGCTCCATCTCGTTGCACCTGCACCCAGCGGCTCGCTTGCAAGATTTTGGCCTGAAGTTATTCCCAGACCTACACCGTAGCCATCCAACCTGCATATCTGAGAATCAGGCCTCTCTTTAATAATGACAAAATGTATGAGAGAAATACACATTAACTTTTGACTCATAAGCGGCGTGGTGCCGGCTCCTTTTGACCTTTTGACCCCAGACTTCTGGGGGAATAGCTGAATCAATTCATTAGTCAATCAAAAGCATGTAAAGAGGGAGAACAAGGTGTCCTTCAACATCTACGCTTCCAGGCGATTGCAACGGTGCCACACATGAGCATATTCGAACATGTTTAATGGTAGTAATTAGCTGTCGAAATTGGAGGCCTTAATCAATAATGAGCAGCTATTGATTTGCTTCCCGATAGAAATTTGTGACAAATGACATGTTATTTAGCCTCTACACGTTGAGTTGAGTCCAATGACACCAAGCATGACACTCTGGAAAATGGTAACATGTATTTTACATGGTACACCTAGGTCTAGGACATGATCTAGGTGTAGCAAGAGGGCGAGCTTGATCTCATTGGACTCAGCTTAACGTGTAGATGCTAAATAACATGTAATTTGTCAAAATCTCCATCGGGAAGCAAATCTATAGCTGGTCATTATTGATAAAGGCCTCCAAAATCGACAGCTAATTACTACCCCGAAACATATTCAAATATGATCATGTGTGGCACTGTTGCAATCGCCTCGAAACGTAGATGTCAAAGGACACCTTGTTTGCCCCGTTACGTAACCGGGAAGATATTTTCATACTTCTAATGAATTGATTCATATTTTAAGGTTCTCGGAGTGAGACTTTAAGCGGCTGCAGCAGAAGTGTTGAGACGAAAGATGATATCAAGACATTTATAGAATATTCACATTCACATTATGATTCTTCGTCATAACATCCAACCAAACATCCTTTACAGTCACCAAGCGAGGATTATGAAAGTCCAGGCCCCCCCTTCCGGCACTCAAGGTCCGACTGGGCCAAGTTTAATAATAATAATAATAATAGATTCAATTTATATAGCGCTTTTCACGTACTCAAAGCGCTTTACATAGGGGCACAAAAATAGATAAACAAGAGAAAAAAAAGTTGATGGGGCTAGAGATAGTGAGTGATCTAGGGGTAGGCAGAGGAGAAGAGATGAGTCTTGAGGCGGGACTGGAAGATGGCGAGGGACTCAGAGTCACGAATATGCTGGGGGAGGGAGTTCCAGAGCCTGGGAGATGTCCTGGAGAAGGCTCTGTCACCTAGGCTGTGGCGTTTTGATGTGTGGGTGGAGAGGAGACCAGCTGAGGAGGATCTGAGGGCCCGGGGGGGTTGGTAGAGGGAGAGGAGATCAGAGAGATATGGGGGGGCCATATGGTGGAGAGCTTTGTAGGTGAGGACCAGGAGTTTGTAGTGGATCCGATGTGAGATGGGGAGCCAGTGGAGATTCTTGAGGACTGGGGTGATGTGGTGCCACGCTTTAGTATGAGTGAGGAGACGGGCTGCTGCATTCTGGACCAGTTGGAGTCTGTTGATGGAGGTGGTGGAGATGCCGGCGAGGAGTGAATTGCAATAATCAAGGCGGGAGGAGATGAAGGCATGGATGAGTCTTTCTGCAGCGTGAGGTGTGAGGGAGGATCTGATCTTTGCAATATTACGGAGGTGATAGAAGGAAGTTTGACAGTGTGGCGGATGTGGGGTTCAAGGGAGAGGGTGGAATCAAAGATTACGCCAAGGTTGCGGGCCTTGGGGGAGGGGGAGACCAGTTTAGGGCAGGAAGGGCCCCCCATTCCGGCCCTCGGGGTCCGACCGGGCCAAGTTTCGGTGCGGGGATCCCAGTTAGGCCTTAGAATAAGGTATTCAAATTCCAGGGCGGTAGGACCTTCCTATCTCAAAAACTGTTTTTCCACCACATTCTGAACCATTAGGTCTTGCAGGTAACACATCTGAGGGGCTTTGTCCAAATTACAGTCCATTTGGGAAAACTTTTTTTCTCTAAGGGCTAGAACTCCAAATCTCGGATATGTCGTTCTCGGGGCCCCGGGAAATGTGTGTAAACATTTTAGCATCCCTAGCTATCTCGAAAAGGCCGGAAAAGGGGCGTGACCTCCCACAGTACGGTAAATGTACATAAGACAGAGGTTAGTTTCTAGTCCCCATTTTTTGTGGGATGGAGGTGTACATTTGTGGCTTAAGGTGTGTAGTCACAGCTGGCCTGTGGCCACGTTTTTGAAGTCTGGGGTCAAAAGGTCAAAAGGAGCCGGCACCACGCCGCTTATGAGATAACAAAAAGTGAATGTGTATTTCTCTAATAGCTTTTTGTCATTATTAAAGAGAAGCCTGATTCTAAGATATGCGTGTTGGATGGCTAGGGTGTAGGTCTGGGAAGAACTTCAGGCCAAAATCTTGCAAGCGAGCCGCTGGGTGCAGGTGCAACGAGATGGAGCACTTGCTGAGTCATTTCCTGTAGGGCTGGAGCCACAGGTTGAAGCGTATGCGTCCTTTGAGACCCCCTTTGATATATATAAGAGACCTCAAAGTAAAGCATACTTAAATGTTGTCGACCCAGTCACCTATTGCATCACTTCCTTTAGGGCTTCGGCCTAAAAGGACAAAGCCCCTCAGATGTGTTACCTGCAAGACCTAATGGTTCAGAATGTGGTGGAAAAACAGTTTTTGAGATAGGAAGGTCCTACCGCCCTGAAATTTGAATACCTTATTCTAAGGCCTAACTGGGATCCCCGCACCGAAACTTGGCCGGTCGGACCCCGAGGGCCGGAATGGGGGGCCCTTCCTGCCCTAAACTTGGCCCAGTCTGACCTTGAGTGCCGGAAGGGGGGGGCCTGGACTTTCATAATCCTCGCTTGGTGACTGTAAAGGATGTTTGGTCGGATGTTATGACGAAGAATCATAATGTGAATGTGAATATTCTATAAATGTCTTGATATCATCTTTCGTCTCAACACTTCTGCTGCAGCCGCTTAAAGTCTCACTCCGAGAACCTTAAAATATGAATCAATTCATTAGAAGTATGAAAATATCTTCCCGGTTACGTAACGGGGCAAACAAGGTGTCCTTTGACATCTACGTTTCGAGGCGATTGCAACAGTGCCACACATGATCATATTTGAATATGTTTCGGGGTAGTAATTAGCTGTCGATTTTGGAGGCCTTTATCAATAATGACCAGCTATAGATTTGCTTCCCGATGGAGATTTTTGACAAATTACATGTTATTTAGCATCTACACGTTAAGCTGAGTCCAATGAGATCAAGCTCGCCCTCTTGCTACACCTAGATCATGTCCTAGACCTAGGTGTACCATGTAAAATACATGTTACCATTTTCCAGAGTGTCATGCTTGGTGTCATTGGACTCAACTCAACGTGTAGAGGCTAAATAACATGTCATTTGTCACAAATTTCTATCGGGAAGCAAATCAATAGCTGCTCATTATTGATTAAGGCCTCCAATTTCGACAGCTAATTACTACCATTAAACATGTTCGAATATGCTCATGTGTGGCACCGTTGCAATCGCCTGGAAGCGTAGATGTTGAAGGACACCTTGTTCTCCCTCTTTACATGCTTTTGATTGACTAATGAATTGATTCAGCTATTCCCCCAGAAGTCTGGGGTCAAAAGGTCAAAAGGAGCCGGCACCACGCCGCTTATGAGTCAAAAGTTAATGTGTATTTCTCTCATACATTTTGTCATTATTAAAGAGAGGCCTGATTCTCAGATATGCAGGTTGGATGGCTACGGTGTAGGTCTGGGAATAACTTCAGGCCAAAATCTTGCAAGCGAGCCGCTGGGTGCAGGTGCAACGAGATGGAGCACTTGCTGAGTCATTTCCTGTAGGACCGGAGCCACAGGTTGAAGCGTATGCGTCCTTTGAGACCCCCTTTGATATATAAGAGACCTCAAAGTAAAGCTTACTTAAATGTCGTCGACCCAGTCACCTATTGCATCACTTCCTTTAGGGCTTCGGCCTCCTAATTGATCATTGTAGTATAATTGAATGCCCTCTTTCATATATATGATACCTCCACCACTGGGACGTGGCAACAATTCTCCAAATCCATATGGGGAGGGGGGGGGTGATGCTTGTGGACAGTAGGGTTGTACACTAGACATAAATAGGAAGAAAACTCAGGAGAAGGAATGACCTCTCATAAATATTTATTTAATAAATTGTTTCAAATAACCCTGCCTCGTTAAATCAATGAGCTTGGTGTTTTGCTTTCAAAAATAGGTTATAGAAGAAGTCTAAACTGCAGAAAATATCCAAGCTGCCTTTTAAGGATACCTTGGAATATCCGTCTATTTTTTAACCATCGGACACTAGTTTACGACAAAAACAACACAAATTACGGCAGCTCATTTGCCGCGTGGTTTTTAGAGCCATGTAAGGATTAGAGGGGCTGGTGGATAGCAACCACCATAGCAACCATGACGGTCAAGTGACTGGATTCAGCCCCGTTGAAAAAAAATAGAATACCACCCTCAGGAGATTAATGATATTTAAATGATTATGACCATGAAGTCTTTATTTGCATGGGTTTACATTTCGTTCTGTGTAGCATGGAAAAATCGGAGAAACACTCCCATTCGGAATGCATTGGTTTACATTTCTTTCTTTGGAGCACAGTTATTTTTATTTATTTTCAGTTTTTGAGGAGGTGCTTCAAAGATGCTAATTTTTCTGCAATAATCCAAAATCAAATGGAAAAACCCGTTGGCTTTTTGTCAAGGGAACCCAGGGCGACGCTCACTTCCGGGTTGGCCAACACACGTCATCCCTCCACCACTATACTGTAATAACGCATGTTGAAGTTGAATGATAATGAATTAATTTATTCTTTATTCTGCCTTAGTATTTATTTATTTGGCAGCGAAATGCAGTGTGTGTGTGTGTGTGTGTGTGTGTGTGTGTGTGTGTGTGTGTGTGTGTGTGTGTGTGTGTGTGTGTGTGTGTGTGTGTATAACACGCTATTTTATGTTGAAATGCGACGTAATCCAGTGTTCACGAAAACGTACGTGTTTCTAACAAGATGATATCATTAAAAGTTACATAAAGTAACGGTTTAATAACACAAAAGCAGGAAACACGTGAGCTGCATTTCCCATTCAGATAATAAAGATTAATAAAGATCATACACATTCACTGACTGAGGATTATTCAAGGGAAAAGTAAATTTCTCGCTAGAAATGTCATTAGAAACACGTTAAATGGTGAATCTGTCCTAAAATATTGCATCTCCCATTCAGTTAATGCTGGGTTTTTCGTATCATATGCACATATGCACGCGAAATGGACGTATCCGCCCTCCACAGTAGTTAATGCTGGCTTTTGCGTATCGTATGCACACGAAATGGTCATTTGGCGTATGTAGGCTACTGCACGCATCTTGAAAGTGTCAAACCGTGCGATCTGTGCGCATATTGGTGAGACTGGAAAAGCTGTCATATTCTTAGTTATCACAGACAATTTTTAACAATAAATGTTCTGTACGGAGCTCCTTAAGGGACAATAGGGAGAAAGCTCCCGGACAGAACCTTAGATGGAAGTCGTGCTTAGTGACAAATCACGACAAATACTTCCAATTGATATGCATGAGTTTGAAAAATGTGCTTTTTGACACGAACATTTAGAAAATACGTGTACCTGATCACGTTTCAATAGATTAAATAACGTGACAGTGTCACCTATTTTCGTGAGCCCGGGATGCCTGTACGCCGGCCATTATCGCCCGATGAAATATTCTTCGTCATATCTATCAAACCAAACATCCTTCACATTCGCCGAACGACGATTATGAAAGTAAAATGCACATTTCTCGCTAAAAATGTTTACATAAACACTTTTAATGGTGTAACTATTCTAAAATATCATATTTTCCACCCAGGATAAAAAGTATGTCCGCCATTTTCACAGAAGAATATCCTAAAAAACTATCCAATAGGAAAGATGCTCACATCGTCTATTAGAGACGTAGTGAGGCACCCCCCATTCCGTATGCAGAAGACGCCGAAGGGTACCTTTACCGTCACCGAGCGAATAAAAAGGGTACCTTTCCCGTCAGTCACCGACGCTAAAGGGCCTTTGCCAACAGTCGGTATTTGACGTTCTCGGAGTGAGACTGTGTTGGCGACACCGCATCATCTCATTTTGTCTCGATTTGGTAAACGTCACAGATATGAGTCGCCGCATCGCCCTTATGTTGTTGCCTCCCTCCTCCTCCTCCTCCTCCTCCTCCTCCATCATTGTCTCTCTCTCTCTCTCTCTCTCTCTCTCTCTCTCTCTCTCTCTCTCTCTCTCTCTCTCTCTCTCTCTCTCTCTCTCTCTCACCCATATCTCTCTTCCGTCTCTCTTTATCCGTTTTTGCATCTATCATCCCTCTCACTCATTAAGCCACTTCAGTGCACGGAATACTCTGTTCAACACTTGAACAGACTAAATCAAAAGGAAGAATGGCTTTCCTGTAGCTAGTGTGTGCGCGATTTAATGCAGTTCGGAACGCCCTGTTATTCAAACTGCTGCCAACCTGTTACAACCTTGTGTCAAACAATGGAAATAGCTTCCCTCTACACACCTTACTCGACAGTGGTTGACATCTTGTGGAGTTCCATTCACATGGCACTTGACATGTTAAGAACAATGAGGCAATAATGACTTATCCTCATATACAAACACTAAATATATACAAGGTTAAATTGCATTGGATTTATTGATTTATTTGGAGATTTCGCCTAAACCTTCCACTACTAAAACCTCTATATTTGCTCTACTGGACTTCATTGGCATCAGATATTGACCCAGGTACTATAGGCATACCAACTGATAATGCACAAGGTGTTATTCACTCTAAAACATCAGGCGGTAATCAAATCTTCTACTTATCGGTTTCCGGACCGATTTGTGTAGAGAAACAAACGTGGGGTCAAGTGATCAGGATGGTCTCCAGGCTGAGAGGCCCTGAGTTCTGGAGGTAGCATACATTAAAAGCATGTCTTACAATTATTCAGGCACTAGTCCATTAAGGGATTTGAACATCAATAAAATGTGTTCTTAAACTGACAACCGAAGAAGGGAATATTGGACAGTTGAGATGTTCGCGTTTTTGAGTGTGACTAACATTATAATCTGGTTCTAATAGCGTGCTAAGATGCTTATGCTTTTTGCTAGGCGCTTGGTGTTTCAGTATGTGCTAGGGATTTTAGGCAATAATAATAATTCTGAGTGCACTGTTCAACCTGGACATCTCCGAACTCCCTTTAAGTGTATTTGGAGATGGCTGGTTGAACCTGTGTGCATGATTACTCAATGCACACAGGTGCAGCCTCACCCATCCCCAGAGTCAAATCAGTCTGACTCTGGCCAGGTGAGGTTTCCTAAACCAGCCATCAACTACACACACTCCAAACTCTGGCTTATCTTGGTTCAATTGCAAGTAATTGTGCATTTTCCTCTAGTTATTCCCTTCTCATCCAATTCTCATTCTGACACTGGTTCAGTGTGTTGCGGTAATCCATTCATCCTTCTATCCATTCACCATATATCCATTTATCCACCCATGCATCTACCAACCCATCCATCGACCAATCCTGGCTTTAACTAACTCTGAACCTCATGCTGATTTCCTGGAAAAACAGAATAAGAAGAATAGAAGAATAGACGGCCAAAACCCCCTCACAGTGAATACATTACAGTCAACCATGAGCGACTCCCAACTCCCTGCTTACATGGTGCATTTTTCAACATGATTGATCTGATGTCGTACTCCAACAATGGCAGAACCAATGCAACAATAAATGTAGTTGATTCTTTCTGGAAAGTATCAAATGGTTCACTTTATCTCAATCCTGACATGGGATTTCAGATTACTAGCATCATTTGGTGCCATCGTACTCACTTGGTTAAACTTTACTTACTTTTTGCTACTTTTCACTGCATAGACTGTTACATTTTCTTTGATTCTTCAATAGACCTACATTGTTAATCTTGTGTTTTTCAATCGTGATGCAAAATTAGGAATATTAAATTACCCCAAAAGAAGTATCTGGAGAGCACTCATGCTAGCAAACTAACAATGTGCATGTAGTGGTGAGAGTTCGATGCTAGCATCAACGTCAATGTAACTCAGAACAAGCCAGTTTGAAGAAAACAACAAAAGACTACCTCGTTCTCTGAAAGAGTAGAAAATGTAGCAAAACTGGTATACGACGTGGGATTCCTATTTGACCTGGAGTTTAGTTCCGGAGGGTAAGCACACCGGCCGATCGATAGCATTCTAATTGTCAGAAATAAAACAAGCTTCACTAACAACCCTGCGACAGCTGCACCTTGTTTCATTCCAACTGCTCTGCCCCTTTAAGAGTGTCACTGTAAAACACCGCCATTCCACTTCCAATGCTAATCCCCACACTTGAACTTGAAACCACGCAGCCCATCGTCTCGACAGCGGAGCGACAGTAAGGTATATAGCGCCACCGCCGTGAGACGACTGGGGGGTTTATCTACAAAGTCGACGCCAAATCCATATCCATCCAATGTCAATTTGCAGTGTGAACCACTTTGTTCTTCCCGGGGCGCGGGTAATGAACATTCCAGAAGTCCACTTGTAATACAGTCCCTCATTCCGTCCTATTCTCATTATATTAAAACCCATATTAATATGAATCCAAAGGCCGCGGACCCCTCCCCCGGCCGCACCAACACCAGACGATTCACCCCCCCGTTTTGCATTCAATCTCTATCCTCTCTCTCTCTTCGCTGGTACCAATGATGGCCGAGCCCTCCTGGCCGGCCCCAATGAGAGAGATTAATCTTGCTTTGATAGAAATGTGTCAGTTTGGGCAGTGGTGTTTGATCGATGCGATTCATCACTCCGGACCGATGTGAATGCCTGGCAACGCAGTCCCACTGACAGCTCTATTGTGGCGGGGGGACGCCCCCCAAAATGTCACCTGTTGTACGCCGGGGCTGACCTTCTCATTTTTCTAATTCAATTTCGTTCTCTTCTCCTCCTCCTCACCCCCTTCCTCATCATCCCCCCCTCCCCCCCCACACTCCGGAACAGCCACTCAGCCGCTATCATGACCCAGTAATAACAATTACACACCGTGACCAAGGAGTGGGAGAAAAAGAGAGAGCAAGCGAGCGAGAGAGAAGAGGAAAACCTGCAGACTCCAAATCGAAAAAACCAGCGGCGAGCAGTCCTTTTATTAGGCTGCCCGCTTAAATCAATCTAAATCTAAGCATAATAACTCTCTAATCAGGTACTGGGAGGGGAGAATAATAGGTTGTCACGCTCTGGGAAAAATAGGCAATCATGGAATGTTTTCTTTAATTAGGGGGGCTAAGGAAGAAGGGCAAGGCGTGAGCCCGGCACACATTCATCACAGCCAAGGTGGGGAAATTACTTCAATTACTCAGGAGCTAGGGCGAGCCAGGGGCCCCGAATTACCCCCAAAGTCAGAGGAGCGGGAGACGGGGTGGGCCCCGTCGCCATGTCCCACCTCCTCACCCCATCCTCAACCTGGCCTCGCCCGGCTGCCACGGGCCCTGGGAGAGGAAGGGGGGGGGGGGGGGGGGGGGTAAAGTAGGGATGAGGGATAGAGAGAGAGAGTGTGAAAGAGAGAGAGACAGGTTCCCGAAAGGTTTATTAAATGTGTGTGTGGACTTGTGTGTGGATATGCCTTTGTGTGTGTGTGTGTGTGTGTGTGTGTGTGGTGTGTGTGTGTGTGTGTGGTGTGTGTGTGTGTGTGTGTGTGTGTGTGTGTGTGTGTGTGTGTGTGTGTGTGTGTGTGTGTGTGTCATTCAGATCAGGCCAAATCATTGGCCTGATCTGAATGATTTGTGTAATAACAATAACATACAGCTAAATTGGATACACACAAGCGGAGAACAGGTAAGCGTCAGCGAGGAGTTAATCATGGACTCAAATGTTAATGCTGAAGCGACTCTACATCATGACTATTCCAGCAAAAGGCTGGACAGCCGGACATACAGGTATGAAATCCTACAACACCTGCACTCACAACAGCGCGATTACTGGGTGAACCTGCGCCTACAGGGTAAACTCACATGCCTACAGTGCGCGGACCCAGCAGTTTCACATTCGGCGCTCCATAATCCAGCTGTTAACGCAGGCATTCTAAAATTTGTAATCAAAGCAAGACTGCAAGCACTCCCGACACAATATAACCTTTCACTATGGTTTCCAAACCATCATGAACCATTCTGCCTATTGCATACCAATAAACAATTAGAATCAACAGCACACATATTGAACGGTTGTCCCACATTTAAAGGACTATACATTGCACGTCACGATCGCATTGTCAACATCACAGCGAATGAACTGCGCAAAGTACATGGACTAAGCACAATACATAATAAAAACAAAAGAATACAACTTAACTGGTTCAGAAATGTAAATGATAATTCCCTAGAAAATGTTCTTAGAGATTCTCCAAATACACCTGACATTGTTGTTGTCGATGATCTTTTAAAAACGATTGTGATTCTGGAAGTGGGCTGTTGCTTTGACCTGTATATGGACCTGTGTTTCTCTGAAAATATGTTAAAATACCAGTCATTAATACATGCTTTAACAATAGGTGGCTATAGCACAAAGCTAGTTGGACTCATTTATGGTAGCCTTGGACATGTTCATAGACTCTGTGTTAGAGGATTGCAAATTGCTGGACTCAATAAGAAGAACTCTAAGCAAATAGCCAAGTACTGCTCTGCGTCAGCAATCATCGGCAGTCTCCATGTATGGAGAAGGCGCTGTTATCTCTACCCATGATACAACTTGAACTATACATGTATCTCTACTGATTCACTTGGTTGTGGTTACCTGCAAAGTGTTTGTGTTGTTTTGGACATAAATAGGCTCTTTATTAATATTTGGATGCTATGGTGTTGTAGTATTGGTCATTCCAAATAAATGTATCAAATGTGCGTGCGTGTGCGTGTGTGTGTGTGTGTGTGTGTGTGCGTGTGTGTGTGTGTGTGTGTGTGTGTTTGATGCTGTGTGTTTAAGTTCCTGAAACTGCATATCAAAGTTTTTATCAAAGTTATAATTTAAAGGGAATGACCTTTTCCGGTCAGATTACCTTTATGCCCCTTTGAATTGGTACAAAATCTAATGGGAGGACCTCATTGGTCGTTGATAAGACGGAAAGGGACGGATGAATTGAGTGCAGTTACTGAAAACAAAACTATAACGAAGTGAATAAGAATAAGAAAGCAAAACCGACAAACCATGGAAACAAGAAACCATGGTAGTGATTGCTTGTAAGACCTTAAACACCTACTTTTTTTTAAGGACTACCAGAGGTGTTAGAAAGCAAATAATGTGTTATCGGGTAGTTGGCTAAACTAGTGAAGATAAGTCGACTACCTGTGCCCTAGTTCATTAAAGGAGAAGACCCAGAATTATTGTTAGGAGTGACACTTGTGGTTATCCTGCAATGAAGCCTCTGAAAAGGGTCTACTGTACAGGTTCTCATTCAACACATAAATATTCAAATAATTGGATTTGAACTTTAAAGATTTGAACGGCAGATGGTTGTTTGACGTTCAACCGAAATATTACATGCAGCCGAGAGATGTTTGCATGTTCTTAGTCCAAGTTCTGCAGTTGAAATTACGCCAGCGAGTGAAAGTAGCTCAATAGTCTTGGTTAGGACACATACTGGTCTAAGTACACCAGCCAAAAAGACCAGGACTTCTCTAAGTTGCTAAAGCCAAGGCACCCTGCCATATGCTTAAACCTTGCTAAAGGGTCCCCAGCAACAAATCTAAGAGTGTCTTAAGCCTAAAGCACACAGAGCGCTAATTTCAGTTCATATTTGTAGGCAGATCCCAAAATCAAATCGTATTATTTTAACGAAGCAAACAAGGAGTCTGAATGAAGCAGGGCTGTTTTTAATGGATCGCCTCTTAAATAGTCTCAAGTCTATTTAAAATAAAAACTAAATTCAATCTTTCCTATGCTGTGTGCTTTGGGCTTTAAGCTCTAAATTAAGACCATGAGGTTGCCCAAATAGAACAATTGTTACCATATTATATATTATAAGACATTTTAATAGCAGCTATATGGTGTTAACAACCTGTTCTCACAGGAATCCGTGAAATGACCAAGGACGCTTAACTCAAAATCGGTAGAATCCTCACGGAAACACACCACTTTCCGTGATATGGCCACGGATTTTGCTCCAATGCAAGTTGATGACACTCATATTCCGTGGCACACACACAGATCCCCATTTCAATGAACGAGTCGACCATGGGCGGTTAACTCAAAATCCGTGGTGGCCTCACGGAATCACATAAATTGTCTTCGATATGTCAACGGAATTTGCTCCATGCAAGTTAATGACACTCATATTCCGTGGCCCACACACAGATCCCAGTATCAACGACCGAGTCAACCTGGTCTCACAGGGATCTGTGAAATGACCACAGCCTAGATATATGAATGAAATTCATTTTGACGGAATGGCACTATATCCCTGTTCTCGCCCCATGCACCCATCTTGAATTTAATAGACCATTTTCATTGCTTCGAAGAGGTCTGGTGGTCTAACAAATAAATAAATAAACATATATAACGAAATAAATAAATATCTCTAAATATTTAGGTGTATTTATATCTACATATACATATATATATATACACCTACATATTTATTATGTAGCCTATATATTTATTTATTTTGTTGCTTCGAGGAGGTCTGGTGGTCTCCGTATATAATAAATAAATAAGTATATAAATAATAGGTATGTATATACCTATTTACATACATACATATATTTATATATATTTATTTATTATATACGGAGACCACCAGACCTCCTCGAAGCAACGAAAGTGGTGTATTAAATTCAAGAAGGGCGGGCGAGAATAGGGATATAGTGCCATACCGTCAATTTATTTTATTGGTTTAGTTCAGGGACATTACACACTAATCAACATTCAAAATGTAAGTGAGCCAGAGTTAGCCTAAGAGGCTAGTTTTCTTCTGTTGTCCCCTGCTAGATATTCAAAAGGCAACCTACAATTACAGAAATAAAATGCATATAAACAAAGATTAAAAAACAACATAGGTCGTAAGAATGAATTGACAGACAATGGCAAACAAACAATAAAATAAGCAGAAAATAAAACACAGTGTACATTAAACATTTAGGAAAGTGCACAAAACAGTAGATTAGAACACGACAAACAAAGTCAATATAAATTTCATTCATAGAATTTCCGAGAGGATGGTCAATGGTCAGATACAGATCTCGTTGTAACAATAATTTATATTGATATAACGAGAAAGGATGTAATGATAACGCCAAGAAATAAAGGCTAGGCCTACATGGTTATAATAATTTAAGTAGAGTTCAATTATAATGTTTATAAAAGACAACGAGACAACAGACAATCTAGTTGTGGGCCAGCAGAGGCTGCATTTTAACAGAATTCGGCCTATAACATTATGCATATAATAGTCTAACTCTATATGTCAAATGCATGACATGCTGTAGGCCTACTTATAGGCTGTTTTTTTATATTATAAATATTTAAATATTGTCATACCTGAACCATATTCCCCATAGAAAAAGCACACTGTGTTACTGGGTGTTACAACCCTCTTCGTTGATAGGAGAAGTGGATTGTCAATGGTCAGATACAGATCTTGTTATAACGATAATAGCTGGTCTACTTATAATATTATAACTAAATAATTGCATATTTATTTATAATAAAAATATATATATTTAATTTATTCAATATTAAACCGATGCATTTCAATCGGGAGATTATTTTCGACTTCAGAAGGGGGGGGGGGGGGGGGGGGGGGGGGTGGGGGGGGGGCTACACATGGATTTGTCAAAACAACAATCCATTGATCAGATTTTTGAGCAGACCCCCTCAAAAACTGAAACTAACCCACGTTCCTTAACACCAGAGTCCCACACCAGATTGTCCTTAAAACTGCCCACAGCAGAAAGGAAAATTACGATAATGCACGCTCTAAAACCTGTTACACGCCTACGTTTTTTTTTGGCTCTTCTTTCTTTCAATTTGTCGCCTGCGTCCACGTCACGTGACTGTTCATGGTTGCTCTGGTGGTTGTTAGGGGTGTCCACATACACTGATTCAGCGATGCATCGTAATGGCGGGGCATGCACGATTACGCATTTGATGCGGCATTTGCCATAAGCGATTATGTCGCTGCTATTTTTCGCGGTCCTCGGTACTGGGTGACAATAGAGTTTTGAAGTACATGCTAAGCGGCGGCCAATAGCTAACACAACAACAACACTAGCCTGATTTCCACCGGGGACGTAAGCGTCGCGGTCACCGCTGCTGATCGCTGCACTCTTATCATGAAACCATTTCCACCGGCTCAGCAGTGTCCCAGAAGCGGCGCACCGCGCCGCAGCGCTACCATTCCGTCGCACTTCTATTTTTGACGCGAGACGTTGCTGAACCGCGTCAATTTCAACAGAGCAGATCGAGCCGGGCAGGAAGTGAAAAAGTAAAAGCCATAGAGCATCCGGTCAATTTTCAAAATAAAACACAATACTCAGCTCATGTAGCCTATCACAACTTCACATCAACATAACGTCATTGACCGGTGGCACCAGGTCAGCAGTCAATCAATCAAAGGGTCTCAGAGGGTCGGCAACATGGACGACGGTTTAATTCATTAATGATATCATGTGTGTGAGAGGTCATTCCTCCCCCTGAGTGTGATTGACTATTTCTGCTGATTGAAATGCTCATTGAAAGCTTCCTATTTATGTCTTGTGTAGTGCGATCAAATTAGCTTGAGTTGAAATATTTCAACTTTGACACAAGTTTTGCGTGATGACAGCCAATCAGCATTCAACAGCGTGGCCAATGAGTGGACATGTGTCACGTAACAAGCCAATCAGCGTTCAACCTTCAAACTCAGTGCAGTGCAGTCGGGGTGAACTGCAGCATGAGGAGAAAGTGATTGTTGCTGTTGCGACTCCAGAGTTCTATATATAATAGTATAGAATATAATATAATTGTGTATATAATATCACGGCCAAAAGCTCTGTGCGCCTCCGGACGGCCGTAGCGCGGGGAGTTTAGGGATTGGGCTTCTCTGGTTTGTTTACCGCGTTGCTATGGTTTCCGGTCTTGTGTGTTCCAACCGTTTATTAGGTAGGCCATTTAATAAATCTCTGTCTAATCAATACTTCATTCACTGCCTCTTTCCGTGGTCATTACAATATTATGAATAGACTGCGTTGGGTCCTCCGACGTTTTTCCCTCCTTCCACAAAAGGTAAAGACATGCAATGGTGGTTGTCTTGTTGTGGTGCGACAATTCGACCAAAACTTGCCACAGCGACAGATTATGATTTGTGGGCGCGACAGAACTTCGGCGACAAACTGCGAGTACGGGCGACAAATGGTTCGCATTTGGCCGTGAACGCGTTAAGGCCCAATTTCCACCAGAACTGGCACGGAAGCGCCACGGCAGCGAAGTGATTTTTGACCCACGGTTCGATACATCCCAAGATTTTTTTTAATTTAAAAGCATTTTATTTAAACAACACTTATCTAACAATAAACTTATTGTAACATTTACATAAACATAATTTGGAATACTGAACAGATTTCAACAGAAAGAATACTACTAAAGTATAGCTAAATTAATAAATAAATAACCAAGATTGCAGTTTGGAGGATGCTTGCAGCTAGGCAAAAACCCTCTACTAGTTTGGTTGGTTTAGTCCAATATCCTATTAGCGCTTCTTATTAGGATATGTAGCTTAAATAATGACATAATCAGGCCGTATAGAATGCAACATGTTTAATAGCCTAACTCTTCAGTACGATGGGAAAAAACATGACGTCTAACATGAACGTCGAAATAACGAGGCATAGTGTTACGAGTAGCGTAGGCCTATGTGTGTGCGCCGAGAATGGCAGTGTGCGTATGTGTGTGTGAGTGAGTGACGTCAGCGAGTGAGTGGACGAGCGAGGAGGAGCGAGCGGTAGCGTGTGACTCTAGTGAAGAAGCGAACGAGTCCGGTAGAATAAAGTACCCATCCTGTCAATAATAGGTGGCCGCTTCATTCCGACCTCTAAGCAGACAAACTGCCGGTCAAATCACACAAAACAATAGAGACGGCAATTTTATTTTCGCGCTTGCCCACTCTGGATAAATGGGTTCATATCGCATGTGAGGACTTCGACGGCTGTGGAGAAATGCAATCTCCGTAGCACGAAGAGCTGTCATCACAGTCAGAGAGTGCATCTCGTTGCATACTTACGGCATCTATAAGAGGGGCGGTGTCAGCAGACTATTATTCAGACAAATTATTAGCAATTTCATCGGACATTTGACAGGAGAATAAGAAAGGGCGTATCGCATTCTGCCTTCTCACACCGCGAGACAGGTTCGTGACTTGAGTGTCGCGATTTCGGTTTCGATACGCGTATCGTTACAGCCCTAATATATATACCTTATAATCAACCATACACAAACCATTAAATACGGTAGACCTATGATTTCTAGATGTCAAGGCAACGTCACTCGCGACACTTGCGACTTGCGAGGCATCGACGCGATTCATTTCTTCTTTGCCACTGATTAGCTATTGATACATAGATAGACGTATAATATTACAATACCCTGTGAATTCATAGGGATCGATGTGAGCTCATGAATATTCAGGGCAAAGGCAAACGATTGGCTGTAGTCGTGTTCTGAGACACGGCAGCGAACCGGCAGCATTCAGAAATAGAAGAGGCAAGTATCGTAAACGAAGCGCCGGTTTGGGGACGGTTCCGTGCCGTGCCAGTGCCGTATCCAGTGGAATAGCCATACTCTAGGAATAGCCACTTTAATGGTTTCTATTATTTTCGGTGACCGGTTCGCTGCCGTGCCGCTTCCGTGCCGATTCCGGTGGAAATTGGCCTTTAGGGGCGTCGCAAATCTGCATTATTGCAGAGTTAAGAAAATTGAACCTTTAACGCAAGTAACGCGTGACGCTTGCAAAGATGGACATGGCGGACATCTTACTCTTTATTCTGGGGGGAAATAGTAACATAGTTACGCCATTAAAAGTGTTTATGTAAACATTTTTAGCGAGAAATGTGCATTTTACTTTCATAATGTTCGCTCAGTGAATGTGAAGGATGTTTGGTTTGATAGTTAAGACGAAGAGGGAACGCTCCATTCACTTGCATGGGCAGCGTCTTTGGTTGCTAAGCAACCTCAACGTCTTTGGTGGACTATTTCTCTGCTGATCAACACTACGAATGCTGGAAACACACCAGACACACCATGTGAAGTTATTTAATCTATCCCGATCTAAGCTCTATCATGCACCCAAACACGGCAGAGTTTGGGTTTCCTACCTCAGACTCCTAAATACAGCGCAGCGATGGTAGCTGCGTAGGCGCGTTAGGCACGTTGAACCATTTTGTTACACACAATGATCAAGCGTCAGGTTAGGCGCGTTACTCGTGTAATCTAACGCGCGTAACATGTTCAGTGTGGCCGCATCTTTAAGGAAGTGATGCAATAGGTAAATTTCGTAGTTAAGGACAGTAACGAGTAAGCTATAGACCTGGGATCTCTTTTATATCAACGGGGGTCTCAAAGGTCGCATACGATCATCAATTTAGGAATTTCAGCCATACAAGAAATTACTCAGCAAGTGCTTCATCTCGTTGCACCTCACCCAGCGGCTCGCTTGCAAGATTTTGGCCTGAAGTTCTTCCCAGACCTACACCCTAGCCATCCATTATTCATATCTGAGAATCAGGCCTCTCTTTAATAATGACAAAAAGTTGGGGGGGGGGGGGGTCTGAGGTTTTGGGTTAGGGTCAGGGCTGGCTTTTTTCCAGAGACACAAAGTTTTCACAGAGTAATCCCAAAATACAACCTGGTTGAAGGTCTAATGGACAAGATTCTATCTCTTGTCAACTGATTTAGATTAATTTCGAGCAACGGCTTCTTGCCAATGCGTTTCAATGGAGCATTTGATGATGCTGTGTGAGCCTTTCCTGTAGGGCTGGAGCCCCCAGTTGATAATTGTGTGTGTTCTTTGAGACCCTCTAAAGAGATCCCAGGTCTTTAGCTTACTTGTTAATGTCCTCGCCTCAGTCACCTATTGCAGCACTTCCTTTAGGGCTTCGGCCTCCTTATTGATCATTGTAGTATATTTGAATGCCCTCTTTCATGACACCACCTCCACTGGGACGTGGCAACAATTCTCCATATCCATATGGGGAGGGGGGGTGCTTGTGGACAGAAGGGGTATACTAGACATAAATAGGAAGCACACTCACATGATAACTTAATTAATTGTTTAAAATAACCCTGCTACGTTACATCAATGAGCTTGGTGTTTTGATTTCACTAACAGGTTATAGGCCGAGGCGGTGTCACTACAAAATCTTATGTACATTAATGTTCATCATCAAAGCATCCCGCTCCTATCACAGGAATCTAGAATCAATATGTTCGGGACTTTGTTCAGAATATTCTGCAAATAACATGAAAATGTATTAAATGAGGATATATGCGTGGTTGTTACAGAAAATGAAATGATGGCCGTACGTCGTAAAGAAGTGCACATGGATGTATACGATAACTGTGGGAAAGGGGAGGGGGGGTGGAAGGGGGCAGTCGATGGAAACCACCATAGGATTGTTGTTTTGACAAATCCTGCGCAGCCTGCCCCCCCTTCTGAAGTCGAATAATCTCCCGATTGAAATGCATTGGTTTAATATTGAATTAATTAGTAGGAGTAGACCATGTAGTTATTATCGTTCTAACAAGATCTGTATATGACCATTGAAAATCCACTTGCACCAATCCAATCAACGAAGATGGTTGTAACACCAAGTAACACAGTGTACTTTTTCTATGGGGAATGTGGTTCAGGTATGACAATATTTAAATATTTATAACATAAAAAAACTAGCCTATACGCAGGCCTACAGCATATCAGACATTTGACACATGGAGTTAGACTATTATATGTAGTCTATAAGGTTAGGCCGAATTCGGTTAAAATGCAGCCTCTGTTGGCCCACAACTAGATCGTCTCGTTGTCTCGTTATACGCTTTATAAGTTAATTATATTTAAATTATTATAACCATGTAGCCTTTATTTCTTGGCGTTATCATTACATCCTTTCTCGTTACATCGATATAAATTATTGTTATAACGAGATCTGTATCTGACCATTGACCATCCTCTCGGAAATGGGATGAAATCCATATTGAAGGTATGGCACTATATCCCTATTCTCGCCGGCCCTTCTTGAATTTAATAGACCACTTTCGTTGCTTCGAGGAGGTCTGGTGGTCTCCGTAGCCTATAGAATAAATGAATATATATAAATATGTATGCATGTAAATAGGTATATACATACCTATTTATTAATATGTATTTATTTATTATATACGGAGACCTCCAGACCTCCTTGAAGCAACAAAATAAATTAATATATAGACCTATGTATAAATATGTATGTGTGTGTATTATTATAATATATATATATATATATATATATATATATATGGTGTGTATATATATATATATATATATATATTATATATATAGTGTGTGTATATATATATATATATATATATATATATATAACACACACATACATATTGTATATGCATAGATATTATTTATTTATTTATTATATACGGGACCACCAGACCTCCTTGAAGCAACGAAAATGGTTTTATTCAATTCAAAATGGGTGCATGGGCGAGAACAGGGATATAGTGCCATACCGTCAATATGAATTGTATTCATGTATATATATAGGCCATGGTCATTTCACGGATCCATTTGAGACCAGGTTGACTCGGTCGTTGAGACGGGGATCTGTCTGTGTGTGTGCCACGGAATATAAGTGTCATTAACTTGCATTGGAGCAAATTCCGTTGGCAAATCACAGAGAATTTAAGTGATCCGTGAGGCCACCACGGATTTGAGTTAAGCGCCATTATGGAAGTAAATCTGTGCCATCGGGTTTTGAAAATAAAAACACATTGAATTATAAGCACTGAATATTTATGCATTGAAATAACCTATCTGAATTTTTTGCCTCTGAATTTAATCTTTACATTTTCAATAATCATATTCACCTTTATTTTTCAATGTTAAAAAAATTCAACGTTAAAATATTCAACTCAAATATTTTCAACGTCCAAAAATTCAGTCCGCGAAAGTCACCATCAAAATTCAGTGTACGAAATTCAGTGTTAACATCCGGGGACCCAAGAAAGAGCAATCGATCCTAGATGCTAGATCGCGGTCAAACGAGTGTGTGCGCGTCGTTGGATACCTGACTCTCACGCGGGAAGGCAAAACAGATTTAGCCATGTCCAACGGCAACAGCAGCAGTAATAGTGCTTCGGTGAGTACATTTTTATATATATATGCCATCGTATGGCGTGTTTCTGTAAGATTCAGCAATGGACAATTCTAACGGACACTTGTACATAAGAAGGACGTCGAATTGAAAAATAGGGGTAGTTCGGAATTTTTGACATAGGGCCTGATTCCCAAGTTAGCCTTGGTGTTCTTTATCATGGAGACTAGGCTAGTGCAAGTCAACGGGCATATTTTGATGCTGGTTTATAACGTCTTTATTGAAGATTTCAGGGGTACAGTTGTAACAGTCAGGTTTATAATATGTAGCGCCATAGGTGGCGCCTCCCTCTTTTGTTGGTTATACGAGATAACGTGGAGTGAAGAAGTGCGTGCTCTTTCGCTCGGCTAGAATAAACAGCAGTATGCGATCGAAGTCTCCCTTTTAATATGAGTTATTTAGTTACTGATTTGTTGTAGGAAGGAATCCCGGACTTTCCACCTGTGTGTTAAATATATATAGTGCCGTGGAGACCTGGCGTTGTATGGTCAAAAGCTTATAGTATACTAAAAGTACCGTGAGGAGAATCTCGCATGTTGCCTCCTTCATGCTAACCCTGACCTACTGTACCATCGCACGTTACACAGTATGTGGATAGACGATTGGCTCTATCAAATAATGCTCCCACTGCAGAATCACGATATTTTACACCTCTACTCACCCCATGTACATTGTTTTATAACGTATATATTGAATATTTCAGGGGGCAGTATGTGCAATGTATGTAATGTAAAAAAAATAGCACTTCAAGAAAAAACATAAATAATCAATTAAACATAAATAAATAACATCAACTACAAAAGTGTAGCAAGTATTGTTAAAACTTGTATATATTGTGAATGGGATTATGCATGTGTGGGTTTATATATGCAATAGCTAATAATTATTCAAAATATCCAATAATAAACATTTTATTTTGAGTTACGTTATTTCAATGCATAAATATTCAGTGCTTAGAATTCAATGGGTTTTTATTTTCAAAATCGATGGCACAGATTTACTTCCATAAGTGATGCACAACACTGCTTAGAGGGCTCAAAATTAACACTCGCCAAACTGGGTAAAGTAGTCTTAAGTTATTGAGTCCACCCGCCACTTTGGCTGGACACATTGTCCTTCAGCTGCAGAGAGCTGAGAGCAGTCAACAGTAGCCTATAGACACATTTTGAAATAAGCCATGGAAGAATACTCCAAAAACATTCACAAAACTATTTAATTTAACATGCTGCTGCCCCTAGACTATGGAACGCCCTCCTGACCACCTGAGGGCTCCACAGACTACAGCTCTTTTTAAACAGAACCTCAAAAACCATCTCTTTAAAAGAGCATTTAGCTAAACTTTCTTTGAGGTTCCCCTTTTTAATAGTTTTTTGGTTTTTTTCTCTGAAGCACTTTGAGATTCTTGAATATAAAGTGCATTATAAATACAATTTATTATTATTATTATTATTATTAATTTATCCTAGATTGTAGAAATATGTATACTAATTAATTGAATAGGCTGTGTTCAATGTATAAAGTTTGGTTTTAATTAAAAGGAAATGTTCTAAAAATGTTTATCATTATTATGATAATTATGTGTATAGATAAACAATATACAGATATAGATATTAATATTATTGTCTATGGGCCAATGGACCAAGATGACATGCTCAAAGGTAATTAGAGTGAAATGCAAGGGTTATGGTGATGCAAGTTCACATGCTACAAAATGTATTTTTATGCTACTAAATTTTTGTGCAGTGCTACCACTTAAAAAAAATAAGCGAACAGCCTGGATATGCATTTATAGTTCTTCCTTAATGTATTTACTTTTTATGTTCTTGCTTTTAACAGGATGAGTTGGATGACACTGCACAGGCCTGGAACACACACACCATCAGGCCATCGAAAAACCTTAACGTCCCCAGCGGTCGGCAGCAGAACGTGATGTTTGCATTACCTGAACTCTATGGGACAAGAGACTTCCTTTCCCCAATTGAAGCTTATGATTTTCAACTGTGCAAACATTAATTTATCTTTCGCCAGACCAAACTACTATAGTTTTGACAATTATACTATTATTACTGTTCTTCTAAAAGTTACATACTATACGAGACAATATTGCGCCTGTATTTGACACTGATGTAGTATACTTTATGCTACTTTATATCAGGGTCCTGGCTGCAGTCCAAGGTGTAACTGTTCTTTTTACAGGTGCATTTGTGAATGTAGTCGATAAATGAGGGCCGTTTATTCAGCGAGCAGTTAAGGGCCTTTATCCAGCGTTTTGTGATGGGATTTCAAATGATGTGACCAAAAAAATGTATGTATCTATCGAACTCTGAACTTCTGAGGCCAATCAGTACAAATATTGACATGTTACCGACAGAAAAGCATTTTGAAATTATCTGTGCATTTACAACCTGTGGTTTCAAATACTGAGAGAGGGGTTAAAAAACGACAACACACGCTATTCATGTTTTTGTTGAGAATTGACGATTTTTTATTACTGTAACTATATTGCTATCCCGTATGTGGAACTCTGAATAAACAAAAAATTTGAACTCTGAAACAAAAAAAGTTTGGTGCTCTTTCCTGATATTTTTAGTCCATATTTTTCACTGGCCAAATTAGAGATGAAAAAACTTAATGAATTAATAATGTACTTGTTCAAGAACAATTTACTTAATTATTCTTGTAATCAGACTAGTATTACTTTTCTACCATGAAAAGTGCCTGCAGTCTTCTTAATTCACATGATGTTGCTGTGTTGTCAAGACAGCTGATTGTATACAGCAGGGGGTGCGGTCGTCCTGCGGTTCAAGTAGGATGACCTGAAACCTGTATAAAATCAGCTGTCTTGACACCCACAGCAACATCATGTGACATTTAGAAGAAGACTGCAGGAACATTAACAATCAAAACATGTCAGGGTATGAAAAGTAATACTAGTTGTATATTATTTACACTATCTATTATTATCTACACTAGTAGTTTGTTTCGTCGTCTGAGACGTCTCGCCCTTCGTGACACTCCTCTGGGATCGAGCTCTTTCAACAAAACAACCGCACATCGATAGTTACGAATGTAACTACGGTTCTATGAATCCTGGATGACCGCCAGAGGCGGTGCTTAAAGCACTGGATCTCCACCTCGCGCATGCGCATTTCGAGTACCTAATAATAACATAGTCACCTGTGACCCCCACGTGACACCGGGAAGGCTATATCTTCCGGTGTCATTAGAGGATCTGTTCCTAGAATCTTCTCGCGAGAACACAAGGATTCTGAGTGACTGAACGCTCTGGCGGTCATCCAGGATTCATAGAACCGTAGTTACATTCGTAACTATCGTTCTATTTCATCCTTACTGACCGCCAGAGGCGGTGCTTAAAGCACTGGATGACCCATACCAAAAAGGTCACAAAGAATCCAAAACCACCTCACTCATTGGAGGTAAGAGAGCTTGGCAGTAGGACCACACTCATCGGGTGGGGACTGGCAACGTTGACTCGGTAAAACCTTGTAAAGGTGCCCGGTGACGTCCATGATGCCGCGGCACAGATCGACTCCAGGGGTACACCTCTTAGTGCGGCCCACGATGTCGACACGCTTCTGGTGGAGTGGCACCTCAACCCGGATGGCGGGGGGCGGCCACTGGCCACATAGGCGTGTTTAATGGTGTCGACGACCCAGTGGGATAGCCTCTGTTTAGACAAGGCAGAACCTCTGTTAGGGCCATCGTGACATACAAACAGTTGCTCGGACTGCCGTATACCGGCCGTAGCAGCAATGTAAGCCCTAAGCGCCCGCACCGGGCATAGCATCTCGGACTCATTCCCCTCAGATGGGGAGTTAAAACGTGCCAGCTGGTTAAAATAGGTGCGTGAAAGCACCTTGGGCAGAATAACCTCCATCTGTTAGCATACTGTGCTCTGGTAGATGGTGCCCTGGCACTCAGAATGGTATTCCTGACGGCTTTTGCACTGACGGCTTCAGTGCAAACATTCAGCAGTGAGTCGGGCCCTGCAGCGGCCAGGCCCAGAGCTGGAGGCGACGGGGATCTGGGTGCCAAATCTGGCCCCCCAGCTGCGAAAGGAGGTCCTTCCTGCAGGGGAGGCGCCATGGAGAGCTGCAGCAGAGCCTGCGCAGCAGTGGAAACCAGAGTCTCCCTGGCCAGTAGGGGGCCACCAGAAGTAACCTGTGGCCCTGCAGAAATACCCTCTGGAGTGTGGGCAGAATCAGGGGCAGCGGTGGGAAGGCATACAGAGGACTCTGTGGCCAGTCGTGAGCTAAGGCATCCTGTCCGAGGGGGCCGGTCACCTCCGTCCAGGAGAACCAGAGGGGGCAATGTGCAGATTCCTCTGATGCAAAGAGGTCTACCTCCGCCCTGCCAAAGAGACCCCACAACGTCTCCACCCCTCCGGATGAAGCCGCCATTCCTGCAGCTCCCCATCCGCAGCTCCCCATTCATGCTTCTGCCGCGATAGAATATCTGCGACCTGGTTCCTTTGCCCCGGTATGAAGACCGCCTGTACGCTGGCCAGGCGGGGATATGCCCAGGCCAACAAGTTCCGAGATACCCGGAGTAGCCGTGAAAGCCGGGTCCCCCCTTGGTGGTTGATCTGGGCAACAGCTGATGTGTTGTCGGATCGAACTAGCACATGCTTGCCTCTCAAATGAGGCAGAAAATGATTGAGTGCTAGCTGTACCGCCCTGAGCTCTAGCACATTGATGTGAGCGTGGTTCTGGGCCGGCCACTGCCCTTGGGCAGTCCTGCCCTGCCAAACCGCGCCCCATCCTGATAGGCAGGCGTCTGTTGTGACCAGCTCCCGACGGGATGGAATGGTGCCCATGGGTACACCCACAGACATATACAACCTCTTTCTCCATGGGGACAGAGAGAAGAGGCACTGCCGAGACACTCTGACCTTTCGGTGCCTGTGCCACTTGGGGTCCAAGTGGAGGCTGTTCCGCCACATCTATAGGGCGCAGAGACAGCAAGCCGAGGGCACCACAGCTGAGGCAGCTGTCAGCTTGCCCAAGAGCTGCAGGCAAAAAATGAATGGTACCATCCTGCCATACCCAAAGCGGGGTAGGCAGAGGAGGATGTCGGTCACACGCTGAGGTGACAGATAGGCCCTCATAGCGTCCGAGTCTAGGACCATCCCCAGGTATGCGACCCATTGGGATGGGTCCAGGCGACTCTTCACAAAATTCACCGTCAGGCCAAGCCGGGCCACGTGCAAGAGCAGCCGAGCCGTGTCCCGGGCCGCCTGAGACTGGGAAGGTGCACAGATCAGCCAGTCGTCCAAATAAGGCAGGACCTTCGTGCCCTGCTTCTGCAGGGGTGCGAGAGCTGCCGCCACCACCCTGGTGAATACCCTCGGGAGAGGGAGAGACCAAAGAGACCAAAAATTGAAAGTGCCGGCCGCGAAAGGCGAACCGGAGGAAGTGCTGATGGCGCGGTGCAATTGGGACGTGGAAGTATGCGCCCCTTAGGTCCACCGTGGTGAACCATTCTCCCCTTGCGACCACCCGCAGCGTGTCGGAAGCGGTGAGCATGTGGAATGGCAGGACCTTCAGGAACTGGTTGAGTCCCCTCAGGTCGAGAATTGGGCGAAACCTGCCATCTTTCTTTTTCACGAGAAATATCTCGAGTAGAACCCTCTGGGGTGCAGCAGAGGATCCACTGGCTCGATTGCCCCTTTGGCCAGGAGGGTGGACAACTCCTGGTCCAGAGCTAAGGCCTCTGCCGGGTCGTTGACGACAGTCATTTTGACCCGGCTGAAGGCTAGGGGCCGACGTCGGAACTGTAACTCGTACCCTTGGGTCAAGGTGGAAACCACCCAAGGGTCTGAAGTACAGGCAGCCCAGTAGCTAAGCTGCTGATGGGAAAAACTCCCGACGACCGGCCCCGAGGGCCTAGCGCCTACCCCGGCCTCCTGAGGCTCTGGGGGGGCGTCGGTTGGGTTGTGGGTCACTGGGCTGCCGGGAAGGTAGGCGTTCGGGGGCCCGAAAGCCATTCGTTGGCGGTTTGCGCAGCCCGCTGGGACCTTCGTAGGCCACCGGAGTACTCAGGTGGCTGAAAGCACCGCTGGGGGACTGCCGAGGGGCCCCCAGGCCTGCTAGGAGCAGACACACTCCTATTTAGGCCTGACAGTTGCTGCCTGGTCTGCCTAGCTCGGGCAGCCCCCTCCAGTGCTTCCAGGGCAGCTGACCCAAAGAGCTCCCCTGGTTCCACCGGCACCGCACGAAGGACCCTCCTACATGTCTCCGTCAAGGGCGACTGCGCAAGCCACACCTTGCGGCGAGTCTGCACGAGGGTGGACATAGTGCGCCCTAACTCCCTCGACATGAGGGCAAAAGCCTGCAACGAGGCGTCACTCAGACTCTGCAGCGGCGGCTCGACCTGGGCCTGCTGCAGAGAGGTCGAAAGACCCAGCAGCAGGTGGGAAAGGGAGTTCCCAATACGACCCATGCGCGCCGCTGCGTCGTAGGCCTTTGATAGGAGGTCATCTGTGACCCTGCACTGTGGCCGAGGGCACCTGGCATTTGGCCTCAGAGCCTCATCAGGAGCCAGAATCAGGGAGGCGATGGCAGGCTCGACTGCTGGCATGCGGCCCAGCCCAACCTGTGCCGCATTCTGCATGGCAGCCAAGGTCCGGGCGTCCGACGTTGAGTGGGACAGGGCCCTAGTGTCCCTCCAGCAAGCATGGAACTCCTTCAGATACTCCTCTGAAGGAGGGACGGAGAATGTGGCCGGGACAGGGTTGCGCCTGAAGAAGGCGCTGGCCTGGGCTGACTCCGTCTGCGCGTCAAGCTGCAGGCGAGCCAGAGCGGTCCGCAGGACGGCCGCCATGGAGGTGTCTGCTGCACCCTGCAGGGAGCCTTGTGCCGAGGAGCAGGAGGCCTCATCCAACGTGTGGGAGGCATCGCCCTCGGTCATAGTCTCATTAAAGAGGTTAGCCGAAGCCGTCAGAGAGAGGGCATCGCTTTCAAATTGGGAGGAGGGAGGGCCGGGCTGTAGCCCCGCCAGCCCCTGACCAGTCCCAGGCTGAAGGGCCAGGAGGAGGGACCGGATTTGCTCCATGTCGGACGCCAATCCGTCCACCCTAGCAGCAAGGCCGCCCCTTGCCTTCTTTTTGGGGGGGGCACCCATAGCCGCAGCCCCATCATGCCGCTGCCGCCCTGAACGACCGGGCTGATCGGGAGGGAGGCTCATTAAAGCAGAGGGGTCGTTGGCTGCTGCCCGATTCTCCAGCTCTGCTAGCCTAGCCACTCTGAGCACCCAAGGCAGGAGGCTGCAGTTCATGCAGGCGCTGTCCGTGAGGCTCTCCCTCAGATGCCCGAGAACGAGGCAAGGAGGGCAACTGTCGTGGCCGTCCTCAGGCTCAAGAGGAGCCGCACAGGCGACACACAGGTGGGCCATTATAGAGGTAGCCACCGGCAGCGTACTGGGAGCGGAAGCGAGAGCACTTCCCTCGTCAGAAAAAATGAAAAACCGAAACTAATTAGCCTGAGCGTGATCGCTGCTACTAATTATCAACCAAACAAGGGGTAATTGCGGCGTTAACGGGAGCGGGAGCGAGAAAACTGCCTTCACCAGAAAATTAAGTCGACCGATATTAATTAGCTTGAGCGTAAGCGCTGCTGCTAAACAAGGGAGAAACCAAACAAAAACGTTACTGGGAGCGGAAGCGAGAGCACTGCCTTCACCGGTAAGTTGTAAGGGCTAAATAAATTGATGGTTAGAACAGAGCAAAGCTAACGGCTAACACAACAAACAATAACAGAGCAAGAGGCGAACGAGTGCTGGGAGCGGGAGCGAGCACACTGCCCTCCCAAACAAACGCCGGCCACTCTTCTTATAGTTACTTTCACTAAGTATCTGTATGAACTAGCCACAGCCTCTGGAGGACGGGTTATCCGCAGCTCCGACCTTGGTCACGAGGCTGCACGTAGCCAGTTGTAACAGCTTCCTTCCTTTCTCAAACAAAGGTTCAAAACGGTACCTGCGCAGCGAGAAGATGTAAGGAACAGATCCTCTAATGACACCGGAAGATATAGCCTTCCCGGTGTCACGTGGGGGTCACAGGTGACTATGTTGTTATTAGGTACTCGAAATGCGCATGCGCGAGGTGGAGATCCAGTGCTTTAAGCACCGCCTCTGGCGGTCAGTAAGGATGAAATAGAACCTCTTTCCTCACACGCAGTCCATGCTCCCTGCATTTAGCGTACATCCATCGGTACCCGTGAAGCTGTCCAGAGTACTGCGGTTGGTCGCTAATAAAATCCACCAGGACCGACAGGTCAGAGTACGCCTTGTGGCGAGAGTGTCCCCTATCTCGCAGTATCCTCTTCAGATGTCTCTCACTTAAGTGGAAGGCGTGCCTACTGACAAGTATTGATTTGATGTCCGAATATTTGAGTCCAAGCTCAAAATAAACATTGATAAATCCCCCAAACTCCATCGTTGTGGTTGTTAGTTTTTTCCTCTGACCCGGAAGTTGGTTTGCGATGTCTCGCAGTAATGGTACGGGGCTCCGTAACATTACTGCTGCGGTTGCCGTTGGACATGGCCAAGGCTATTATATATATATTATATTATATATATATATATATACATCAGTGGCGGCTGGTGGTTTTTAAAGTGAGGGAGGAAGGACTGCGCGCTTGGTTGCCATTGGCATGCTTGCACTGTTGGTGTATGGTGGCATAAGAATGTGAGACTCAAGTTGTTTCAGGGTGTTTTGGTGAACTACAAAATAGCAGGGAGGGAGTTATGTGAACAAAATGTATACAAAGCCACCAGTGGCATCACTGTAATTTGAGAAGGAAAGGATGCAAAGCATATTAGTCAAATCAGGCCTACTATTGATTTGTAAAAGTAAATCAAAAAATCTGGGCCTATCATTGGGCCTATTTTTGCCCTCACTGACTGAAGTTATTTAGCTATGTTTATTTTCAGTTACAATTGCTTGTAATGCTACCAGTAAGTCATGCATACCTAGCAAACCATGTAGCACTCACAACACTGAGGTTGCCATTACTTCTGGTGACCTTGATTTTGGGAAGTGGTCTACCTCTTTCTTTGGTCGCTAACTTAGCACTGTAACTGAATGAATGGAATGCTTTTTGTAATAAGACGTTAACAATGTCCTCCGTTTCCAATGTTTCCATTGTGCATTTAGGATCGCGCTATCGCAGATTTCACTTGCTCTGCGTCTTTCAGACTGAACACCGCGGCAATGCAGACCGGATTTGCTATCGACAGCGTTGCCAGATTGGGCAGATTTCCCGCCCAATGATGATCTTTCCAGCCTAACATGGTTAAAAGTAGCCCAATTGGGTGGGAAATCGGACCAATCTGGCAACACTGCTCAACATCCAGGGATCCTGCTTATTGGTTCATAGCGCAGACGGATAGATTTTTGCGCGAATCAGACCCCTTAAGGTCCCACCCACTCAGAGGAGGATTTTCCTCCTCTCTCCCATTGAAACCCATGTTATCCACCGGCCGCCAGTACTTTCGGGAAAATGAATGGGAGTGGACGGCGGCTTCCGGAGGACGTTCCTCCCTGAAGTAATTGTCAATAGGCGATAGGGGGTGCTAATGTCCCTTTACCCAGGGAAACGAACATTATATTCAAAGGCAATAAAGTAGTCATATTTAAGGGCATTAATTCATTACAATAGTCTGGGCAATCTACATTTTTTATTCTCAACAATGTTAGGGAGGATCTTCCTCCCTCTCCTCAATGGAGAAGCCTCCACTGATATACATATATATATATCTACCACTCTGGACATGGCTAATTCTGTTTTGCCTTCCCGCGTGAGAGTCAGGTATCTAACGAGAATGACGCGACCACTCGTTTGACCGCGATCTAGCATCTAGGATCGATTGCTCTTTCTTGGATCCCCGGATGTTAACACTGAATTTCATACATTGAATTTTGATGGTGACTTTGGCGGACTGAATTTTTGGACGTTGAAAATATTAGAGTTGAATATTTTAACGTTGAAATTTTTAACGTTTAATTTTTTAACATTGAAAAATAAAGGTGAATATGATATTGAAAATGTAAAGAGTTAAATTCAGAGGCAAAAAATTAAGATTATTTCAATTAGTTATTTCAATGCATAAATATTCAGTGCTTATAATTCAATGTGTTTTATTTTCAAAACCCGATGGCACAGATTTACTTCCATAGCCCATGGTCGATTCGTTCATTGAAACGGGGATCTGTGTGTGTGCCACAGAATATGAGTTTCATCAACTTTCATCAACTTGGAAATTGGCGTGTTTCCGTGAGAATTTTACGGATTTTGAGTTAAGCGTCCTTGGTCATTTCACGGATTCCTCTGAGACCAGGTTGGGTGTTAAGCAAATGTGTAGCCACAATATTGTAAAAACAATTGTGAAAATCTGGGGCCCCCTTTTTGTATCGGCCCCTGCCTGGCCCGTACTTAACAAAAACAACACCAGAGCAGCGATGTCATCAACGCACTACAGACGATAGACTACAGAACAGAATCACAGGCACTTACATGTGTATTTTAATGTTAACTCCCCCCAGCTGCACCACGTAGTCCTGTAACGTCTCATTAAAGACAACTTCAGAAGGTCCCCCGCACTTTATTTACCACGGCGCAAGGGGGTGAACATGCTGCAATAAATCAGCGTCATCGTTCATTGTGTCTGATGCCCAACAATTATTCCTCCTCGCATTCGTTCGGAAAAACGATGACCCGGGAAGATGATGGATCAACTTACTTCTTTTTTTTTCTCTGTATTATTTATTCACCGTGGCCCGTCGTCGTCGCGCCGGCGTTGATGGATTGTATCTTTAAACTGTTATTACACGTATAATGCGCCGCACAAAAGCGACATCTCCAGTTGTCAGCTCTTCTCGCTGCCGTCATGCCTCTCCCAGGAGATAAATCATTTTTCATTGCGCGGACGACAGGGAAAGGAGACAACAATATTTTCAGAGGGAGATTTTTTTTTCGTTTTATGCTTCTTTTTTTTTCACTTGTGCTTGGAGCGCATGCGGTCGGCATATTTGATGAAATGTGTGACGTTGTGTGTTTCCGTTAGGCTAAGCTTTGAGCCTACAGACTAGCTTTTGTCTCAGATGGGATCCCGAAGCAGTTGTAAAACGTTATTATTATTATTTAATTTTTTTCTTTATTATTATTATTGACACTATTATTGAAAGCAAGTGCTACAAGGGCTACCTTTTTTTCTTGGACAGGCTTACGTACCTGTTGTGAAACGTAGTTATTTTATGTCTATCATTAATATAATCATTGACACTATTATTGAGTCCTATAATTACCAGTACGGCAATTACAACAGATAATAAAGAGACAATTGTACAAGAAATGCCAGGACATAAACGTATTGCTTGTGCACGGACAAAGTGTCTGATGATGTCTGTTAAACACACACAAACACATACGAACCCCCTCAACTACTTCTCTGCCTGGACACACACACACACGCACGCACGCACACGCACGCACGCACGCACGCACGCGCACGCACACACACACACACACACAATCACACACACACACACCCATCCAGATGGAGTGATCCACTTTCAGATGAGACACACTTGACTGATCAATTTCTACGCTGCCTCCCATCTGTCGTGGGTCGGGTTGCAGAAAGGGGCGGGAAATTGCCGGAAAATGTCCATAGCAAGTTCAGGTCAGAAATTAGGACCAATTATTGGACAGCAGCAGCAAGAATACGCCGGGGAATTTAGGTGGAAATACATCAAAGCAAACAGTTCAGTCAATACAACTGAATGTAATGGGGATTCAGTACATTATTGACCCTAAGCTAGGCCTACACTGTGTAATATTATGTGTTCATCATCATTCAGTGCAGTTGTTGGAAAACAGTCATAAATGCCTAGCCATGGATAGACAAGTAAAATACTTAAGAAGCTTTTGCTTAAGGAAGTTTTAGTATAATATTTTTTTTTAATGTTGAACAATTATTTAAATATATATTTAATTTATTGAATAACATTGAAATATTCCTGGATTTTGCAGACCTAATCAAGACTTGACTACAATGGGCAATGCTTGTCTGTGTGTGTGGCGTTTGTATGTGTGTGGGTGTGTGCGTGTGTGTATGTGTGTGTGCGTGGGTGTGTGTATTTTTATACTCATACCAACACCCCAACCCCTTTCCATGGGTGCTACTGAAACATGACACATCGATGTGATCATGAAAGATATATGTTATACGTTATAGAAATGATATCATTCTACAATACATTGACGTGTTCTCACATGTCTGTTGAAAATGGCCTGTGTTCCCCGGGGGGGAATGCAGAGCGGTTCAATCATTCACTTAACACTGGGGACGAGAGATGGAGATTGTTTACGTTCTTGCTCTCTAACTAGCCCATTGAAGTATGCTTCAATTAAAATTGACACACAGCTAACACATGGAGATGCCTGCACAGTACACACAAAACACACTGTACACACACACACAGACATCTGGTGATGGCCAAACAAACAGTAAACTTACACATGCACAAGCACACACATGCACGCACGCACGCAGGCACGCATGCACGAACATACACACACACACACAAACGAACACACACATACACACACACACACACACACACACAGACATACGTAGACATGGTTCAAAGCTCAAACATGGTACCCTGCCCAGGGCTGGCACTGGTGCAGAGTCAGTACGGGCAGATGCTTGGTGCCCCACTAGATGCCCGGGGGGAGGGGAGGGAATACTCAGGCCAAAGAATATATATTGAGTTTATTGAATTCGATAAACAAGATGCCTGGGGGGGGGCGAATACTCAGAGAGCATTACTTCAAGTCTAATTTAGCCTTTTTCTTTGTGTCTGCTGCGCATCACGGCTTGAGACCACCAAAAGCGTGGCCTCGCAACACCTCCCATGAGTTGTCGTGTGGGGCGAGGGATTGTGGGAAGGCTCGCATGCAGGTGGGGAATTGGGTTGCGTTGAAGGGGCGGGCCAAGAGTTAATCTTCAGTTCACACAAGCTCGTAGTGCAGCGTGCAGTCGGCCCTGTGATTTCAGCGAGTAGTGTTCGTTATAACCTTAAATTGTGGTGAATTTCATTCCCTGGTTTTAGGCACTTCCATAGACATCGAAGTGGTAAACAGAAAGTAGAGAGGGTGCGAACAAGCGATGCCGCATGTTGTCAATGGAGAGATACCGCTCTACGGCCGGTCAGACAGCAGCTCTCACAGGCAGGCCCCACCAAACACCCTGTCTTCCTTTTGAGGTCAGCGGTGGTTCATTTTATTTCAGGTTTTATTCAGCATTCCAGTTGACACAATTTGAGCACATGGGCGTCAGTTCGGCTGCTGCACCGGGGCTGGAGTCGGAGGCGGCCCCCTGGAACGCTGGGACCGGCCTAGACCCCGCTTCCTCCCAGCCTGGGAACGATTCTCACGGACTGACTGCTGGTGCGCGAGCACCTCGGAGAACCTGGGACCAAATAGGCCATCCGGCACTAGTGGACCCTGGACGAGGCTGGCCCGCTCTCGTTCCGGCACCGCAGTGTGGGAGAGCCATATGACCCTTTGAATCATGGTAGCCCACGTCATATGCCGGCCGGCCGAAACGGCTATCGGCTGGCATAGCTGGAGGATGGCGCTGGAAAAGCGGTTTGAATTCAAACTATTGAAAAATAGTTTGAATTTTCAGCGCGCGCAGGCGCGCACACGGGACAAGCCCATAAGGCGAAGCCTAGACGGCGTAGCCTACATGAAATAGAACCCGCGCCTTTTAAAAATGTCCACTACACCCGATACTCCACCACGTCCTCAAAAGCGTAAACGCTTGCAGAAGTACAGACGTGAGTGGGAAGAGGCACATCCTTGGCTGGAGATGTTTACAAGGCAAATTGTAAAATATGTCGGCAAGTGTTTTCAGTGGCGCACGGTGGGCTGTCTGACATCAGACAGCATGCAACAGAAGAGCAACACTGCAGACACGAAAGATCAAGCATCAGTGTCACAGTACTTCATACCCCAATCATCTCCTGAGATTGATACGGTATGGGACATTATGTTGTGATTGATTTCCTATCTGGTTTTGCTTTTGCCAGAACATCGCAATGCATGCCAGAGCCTATTTTAGTAAACTGTTGTGGTTTGATTGATTGTTTAGGATGTTGAGTTTTAAAAGTCGAATGAACGACCATTTAATTAATATACAGTAGTATTAGCCAATATAAATATTATATATGGCCATTTCAAGAACAAATCCTAATGGATTAACAGTTGATAAATAAATAAATACATTTGTTAAAAGAAAACGTTTATTCTTTAATAATATATATACATTTCCTAGATTAAAAATGTTAGTAGAGCTTTCTGTGTATTCTGTGTCAAAATGTTTATATTTTTAAGGAATGCAGTGTTCAGTGATCATTAGATCAATTATATTATTAGTGTGGTTTAACTGTTTGGATGACCTGACTTATTTTCAAGTCATAAGACAGGCAGCAGACAAATGTTCAATTTAATCAACAATATGTCATCCCACCACTCCTCCCCTCTAGGTTACCACGGCTGAGGTGACACAGGTGTACCACAAAGTCAGACACAACCTCAGCTACAACAGTGCTGACTGTGCACATAAACTGAAGCAAAAGATTCTCCCGGATTCAGAAATTGTGACAATAATGACTATAGGGAGAACAAAGGCAGAGGCAGTGATTAAAGATGTCCTTGCTCCAAAGGCAGTGGCTGATGTTCTCAAGGCCCTAACATCAGATAAACCCCTCCCATTTTCCATTCAGACGGATGCATCAAATAAAGGCAACAGGAAGATATTCCCCCTTGCTTCCTTCAATACTTCAGTCCAGAATGCGGGGTCACCAACAAAATGCTGGATTTAATTGAAAATGCAGATGAGTCCGCTGCTGGGATTGTAGCTCTCATAGAGCAGTCGCTTGACAAATGTGGCTTATCGTTTGATCAAGTGACAGCATTTAGTGCAGACAATACAAATGTGAATTATTTAATTCACAACTCTGTCTTCACCAACTTGAAGTAGAACAAAAAGATCTGCTGCAAGGAAACTGCCATCCCCATATTGTGCACCACACAGTGAAGCATGCTCTTGACCAGCTCACTGTAGATGTGGAAAATGTTGTGCTGAAGGTCTATGCCTTCTTTTCCACATCTGCCAAACGAAGAGAATCACTCAAAGAGTTTTGTAGGTTTTCTGATGGTGAGTTCCAGGAAATTCTGCGACATGTCACAACCAGGTGGCTCTCCCTTAATCCAGCCATCACCGGCTAATGCAAACCTGGATTACACTGAAATCGTACTTCATCAGCCTGGGGGAGGAGTGTCTCAAACAACTTTGAGCATTGTTAAAGCTCAGTGAGGACTCAACTGAGGAAGATGGAGACCTTCTTTTCTGCAATAATACTCTCTCTCTTTGAGGAAGTTGTAAAGAAGCTGGAGAGTGATGAAACCACCTGTGTTGAGTTATATTCCATCATGGATAACTTCAAGCAAAAGCTCACACAGAGACGAAATGACCAATTCTATGGCTACTTAACTAAATTGAAGCTGCAGCGTCTCCGTCCACATGATGCAGACATGGCAAGGGCAGATTTTACTGCATTTCTCAACACAGCACTCTCATATGTTGAGAAATGGTTCCACTTTTCCGAAGACAACTGGTTGTTCTCACTGCAACCTCTCTCTCTGCACCATGACCTTTAGTGACATTGAGAGGGTGACCACCAAGCTCAACCTCATCCATAAAGTCAACATGGATGAACTTTATGATGAATGCTCCACAGCAAAACCCATTCTGAAGAGGCTCAAAGAAGATGCTGAAGATGAATGGAAGTCCAAAGGTGTGGCTGCTAGGTGGGTGGCCCTCTTTCAAGTAGCTGACCTGCCTAACATGCTGTATCATCAGCCACATCCTGAGCATCCCAGCATCCACTGGATATGTGGAAAGGATCTTCTCCAGAATGGCCAACAAATGGAGCGACTGCAGGAACAGGTGCTCCACAGAGCTCATGAGAAGTGAGCTCCTGATCACTCTCAACTTTGAGCAGTCCTGTTCAGTTTTACAACAGCGCTTTGAAAGACAAAGAGTTACTCAGTGCTGCAAGGAGTAACAAGAAGTACACCTGGAAAAAGAAGTAACAGTTTTGAGGGGAGGAGTAATGTTGACGGAAGGAGTAATGTTTTGCACTTTCTTTTTTTACATAAGTGTTTTTGTTGTTTATTTGTACAGTTTTTTTCGTAAAAATGTTGAAAGAGAGTCCCTATAGTTATGCACTTAAAAAGTTACATGAAGTTCTCAGTTTATTTAGTTTATATTTTAAAAGTTCATTGATGCACACGCCACACAAAGAGATTTCAATCAAGATTTAATTGACTGTACTTTATAAGAGAATGTTATGTGGTAATAAAGCATTTCAAGCTTTAAGTATGACTAATTGCTTTCTTGATCAACCCTTTACTAAAAAGACGACTGAAGGGGCTTAATTTCGACCGGCGACGTTCTATACATTATCCCGCTTATTACATGGCTACGTGCCAAAACGAAAAATGACTTCACATGGTTTGGCTTGTTACAATTTATTTGTTACCAGCATTCGTAGTGTTGATCAGCAGAGAAATAGTCCTCCAAAGACGTTGACGTCGCTTAGCAACCGAAGACGCTGGGGTTGAAAAGTTACCGGACTACTTGAGGAGTGATACCAAATACGTCATTATAGGCAAAAAGTCCTTTGTTTTCCTTGACAGCGGTCAATTTATACAGTACCTAGCATTTACCGCCGGAAGTTGCGAAGAGCCCATGCAAGTGAACGGAGCGTTCCACGGCATTGAGAAGACCCGTGTAATAATCCATAATAATTCAACTTGATTTTATTTATATATATTTTTTTTTTTTTCAAAAGTGGTGGGTACAAAATTAATCTTGACGAAATCTGGTGGGGGCGCGTCCCCGGCGTAATCGACGCCTATGAGTGGATTATATTTTTGCGACATTAACCCAACGCGCACGCGGTAAGGGTGGACTCATTCACCCCACACACGGACTACACAACGTGGTCAGTTTTGTTAGCATCCAATGATTTGTGGGACGGCAGTGTAATGTCAAGCTTGAATGCTTACTACGGTTGCATGTTTTATTGAATTGTTGAACTGTGAACGTTATCCGTGAACGTTATCTTTGTTATTTTTGTTTCATTGTTATGTTTACTGGTAATGGGATTGCAGCTAATTATATGATATAACTAAACCGAAGCTCACTGGTTCCGTTAGCATATAACTAGAAAACCAAATATCTGATTACTTGATTCTAAATAGGCCTATTGCAGCTATTGAAACCGGACCCATTGAAATTATTGAAACTAATTAATTACAAATTAGAGCATAATGATATTGACATAGGAATTAAAAATACATTTAATGTTTTTAATTACTAGGGATGGGCACGAGTAGTAAATTCCAAACTCGAGTTGTTACTCGAGTTACTTGTTTAATCAAATCTATATTTTAGAATGCAACGCATCTGCAGCAGGAACAGGCCTAATGATGAACGGCAATATTAACAACCAAACATGTAATGCTTATTCTCCATCAAAACAGTCAGAGTTATCAGAGTATTCATTATTTATTTTTGAAAACGTTCAAAACACATTTTCCTTACAAGAATAAATATGCGTTACAATTATAATCACGTCGAACCAAGGCCTGTAACGGTTTAAAAAAAAAAAAAACGAAACAAGTAGCCTAACCATTGCAAATAATATAAAGCTGCAAATAAAACGGCAGCAAATGGACTATGGAACTACTCAGCGTTGTGATCTTCTCTACACAGCCGGGATGACAGCTGCGTCTTGCGGCGGTGCAAATAGCCGACACACTTGGTTGCTGCGGGTCTGCTTTCCCGAACTAACCGTTGTGTTTCAGGAGCATATGTTGCCGCATAGTACTTGTAGTACTCTGGTAGCTCGATTTCGCTTGGCATATTTTACATTTCACCTTATGATCTCCTATTTTTTTAAAGTATTTCAATTCTTCGCTGCGCTTTGCTTTAACCGCCATCTCTTAACTTTTTGAATTCTGGCGTGCCTGCACACGGAACGGCACGCGCCACACAGAAATTTGATGCATTTCATTTGCTTTGTGCCCACGGCATGCGTTAGTGGCGACGCACAGAAAATATATACATTTGCTTCAGAAAACTTTGTTTGTGTGTGTATATGCAAACTCGAGTTTGCCTGTCCACCAACCGAGTTCATTTGTAACGAGGAGTACTCGAGTAATCGATTCCTCACGCCCATCCCAACTAATTACATATAGGATTTAAAGAAAATCTTGTTGATAATGATTTAAAGGAACTCTTATTTAAAAATAAGATAACCATTGAATTAAATTTAGTTAACTCTGAAACTAGAAACTAAATATAACTTTAAATGCAACTTTAAAGGGTACCTCACTTGAAGAATTTCCTTGAATTTAATTGATATTTCTGACAAGAGAAATTCCAATTGCATTTAACTGCAATTGTTGTTTGTCAATGTATGTGTATGTAATGTAACTGTCTTAAGGTACCACTTTTCTACAAACTTATATAAACAAGCCGGCATTTGAAACTTATCTTACTTATCTGCTACTTGCCAAATCGAAAGAAAAAAAATCCAATGTATTTGTCATCATTCGTAGCGTTGATCAGCAGAGAAATAGTTCGCCAAATTCGTTGACGTCGCATAGCAACCGAATACGCTGGGGTTGATAAGTTACCAGACTGCGGGGTGATACAGATGACGTGAATCAGAGGCAAAAAGAAACACTTTCTTTGACAGCGGTCAAATATGCTGGATGTGAGCATTCCACTGCATTGAGAAGTGCCGTGTAATAAACAAAAAAAAATTGACAGCTGAACGTTAGGAAGGCCGATGCAAGTGAATGGAGCAGTCTACAGCATTGAGAAGAGCCGGGTAATAAGTAAGGGATAATGTATAGAACGCCTTTCATTATCGGGAAAATAAGCCCCAACAGGCGAACAGGACACTGACGCACAGCGAAGGTGTCTTGCTTCGCCCTGAAGGGGCTTATTTTCGATAATGACCGGCGACGTTCTATACATTATCCCGCTTATTATACGGCTACTTGCCAAAACGAAAAAATAACTTCACATGGTGTGTCTTTTTACAATTTATTTGTTATCCAACATTCGCATTGCTGATCAGCAGAGAAATAGTCTGCCAAAGACGTTGACGTCGCTTAGCAACCGAAGACGCTAGGGTTGAAAAGTTACCGGACTACTTGAGGAGTGATACCAACGACGTCATTAGAGGCAAAAAGTCCTTTGTTTTTCTTGACAGAGGTCAATTATACTTGGCAACGGATTCACCTCCGGAAGTTGTGAAGAGCCCATGCAAGTGAACTGAGCGTTCCACTGCATTGAGAAGACCCGTGTGTAATAATCCATAATTATTCAACTCGATTACTATTTTTTTATTTTTTTTATTACAAGTGGTGGGTACAAAAATTTACGAAATCTGGTGGGGACGTGTCCCCAGCGTCCCCGGGGTAATCGACGCCTATGAGGCTTAGGACAATATTGATGTATGAAATACACCTTTGAAAGCCGAATTAATAAATATGCTGTTGACATATTAAATTTGAGCATCTGGTGAGGGAAACATTTTCGCTGGTAACAGGGGTATTTTGAACACATTTGTCACCGTACATTTCTCACGGTTTTGTCCCCAATGGCCTTCCATATGAAACATAAAGCCATGGCGCTAACGTTAGCTTCTGCAGCTCTGAGTAGCTTCTGGAAGAGGAGGTGATGATGTAACGTACATTACTTTTGGTAGTGTAGTCTTTCAAATGACGTATTTCCATAGTCTTACCAAAGGTTAATGACAAACTGCAAATTTCTTGAGGACTAAAATATTCTTTAAATTGTTAAACATAATATGCTATTTATTGCACCAGTCCAACAGGTCACGTCAAACTGGATCAAACAATGTAGGTTTCCCGCCATTGACTACGTACATATAACATTACATATCCTTTACATATCCTATGCTCAATTTCCTCCACAGCAATGGAACTGTTGACTACGTATTTTTTTACCTCAACCTGTACCTCTGTCCCTTCCCTCTTCTCTTAAGATGCCATACTTAATATGAACACCAGGTGGTATCAGACACAATTAAGGCTCTCTTATAATAAGCATAGGCTCCTTAAATGTTAGACTATATAAGGTTAGTGTCTCCATTGTAGTGTATTATGGGGGCTATAGTCTGATGAATAATATGGAATCCCATTTATTGTCATTCTAAATGCACACTGAAGTTCGGGTCTGGGATTAGTAAAGAGTAATATATTCTAATGTAAAAAAGTGTGTAGCCAGTAGAGGGCGGTATTTACCAATAATTGAAGCCGTTATTCATTTGATTAGGATAACAATGGTCCACATCGCTACATTATTGTTTGCACAAATAGCCCAAACCATTCTCAAAACACACACTTGGAGTTTAACCCTCATTATAACGTCAATCCATCCAAAATGAATATTGACATTTCTTTAAATGCAACAATAAAAAGCATCAGAGTAGCAGCCTCGTGTCATTTTAGCTCTGCTCATAAAGGAAACACGCCCTTTCCCCTGGACAAATGATGACCTCAGCTCTGGCTGTTCGCCCACATTAGAGCAGGGAGGATGAGGGCATATTTACCTTGAGTAGGCAGCATTACATCACCGACAACGTTGTAAATACTCACTGTGTCCTGGTCGACATTTGCCGTTAGAGAGAGAGACAGGGAGGGAGAGAAAAAAAAAAAAAAAGAACCATGCCAATAACCAGAGGTGCAATTGGGCGCAGTTATATAAAATTGTAAATACATAAGATGTGTTGTCGACAGGGGCGATTCTAGGGAGTGTGGGGGCCCTAGGCAGAGGATTGTTGACGGGGGGGGGGGGGGGGTATGGAGCGATAGTTGACGGGGGGGGGGGGGGGGTATGGAGCGATTTTTTTATTTTTTGGCTCTAGGGGGCCCCCTAGTAGTGGCCCGGGGCCCCAGGCAATTGCCTGGTATGCCTAATGGGATGCAGCGCCTCTGGTTGTCGATGTGATACTTTGTTATTCAAATGGTTTGTCACAAATTGTCATCAGCTAACCAAGGTTTGCTGCATCAGAGGATTTCGGGCCCGGACATTTATGTTTTCAAGCGAAATACAGGCCGACTCCAAATGCGTGATCTTATTGAAACGTCATCTTTAAACGACTTTGGTTGTATTTTAACGAGGCCTCAGGTGTGGCATTGCAATTGGCGCAGGCTGTCGTGGGTTTTATGTTTTACCCAAGACAAACCCTTGAGCTCGCTCCACAGTTAGACCTTATGGAACGACACTGTGTGTGTGTGTGTGTGTGTGTGTGTGTGTGTGTGTGTGTGTGTGTGTGTGTGTGTGTGTGTGTGTGTGTGTGTGTGTGTGTGTGTATGTGTGTGTTCATGCATGTTGATGAAAAGACAGTAAGAGGCTGAGACACAGAGGAAGAGAGAGGGAGAGGGGGGGGGAGAGAGAGAGAGAGACAGAGAGAGAGAGAGAAGTTGATTATGCTGGTGCATTAAAGCTGAGCCAGAGCCCACAGACAGTAGCTGTCCTTTCCCTGAATGTATTTTCACAGAAACACACACACACACACACTCACACACAGACACAGACACACACACTTTCATGACTTTGAGCGACTGTGGCAAGTTCCCATTCAAACAAAAGTCAAAAGGGACGAATTATATAATTTGGATGTATAGATTCATACATTCGGATGATGAACTTTGTGTACAAAATCCCCCCCCTTCCTGCTCATTGTATCACGGGACATTAAAGTATAAAGTATTTGGGGTATAAAAAAAATATATTTTCTTCTCTATGGCGTCACTTTGGCGGGTCCAGCTTTTGAGCCACACCCGTAATAATATGGCCTTGATTAGGCACAAGCCCACATCAGATAGAAAAAGAGAGAGAGAAAATACAAAGAGGGAGATCAGTTACACAAACACACACACACACACACTGATATGATTAGCATCACTCGCCCTTTAAGAAAGTACATTGTGGTCACAAGAGGACCTGGAAATGGAGCCAACTTAATTACTGTGTTTACAATTTACTGTTTGCGTGTGTGAGTGTGTGTGTGTGTGTGTATGTGCAACCCAGTCGCCAAGAAAAAACGTTGACGGTGTACATTTCCATGAACACTGGATACGTAGCATTTCAACGTAAAATAGCGTGTTATACCTACAGTATCCACGCGTGCCGCTGTGGAGGCGGTGGACACGATTGTTGAGGGAGGGGGGGGGGGGAGGTAGACTGTTGTTGACTGGGGAGGGGGGGGGAGAAGACACGTTTGTTGAGGGGGGGGGGGGGGGGGGGGGGGGGGGGACGACACGTTTGTTGAGGGGGGGGGAAACGCTCGACAACGAGAGTTGTTTTTATTGAACGCTCGACAACGAGAGTTGGTTTTTATTGAACGAGACTTCAACACGGAACAGCTGCCCGAAACGATGGTCACGTCACTCTCGGTGACGGTGTCGACAACAATGAACACACGAACAATGAACATATTAATAGAACACACAACCACATAACATCCCGAACCCATTAACCCCATTTAATCCTAACAACAAAAACAAGTTAACAAAAGCCCCTTTTGTCAACTGACAACCCCAATTCCCAGAATCCCCCGCGGCTCCGGAACACGGCGTCCACACCCGTGGTCGCCACAATAAATATTTTCCATTTTACATTCCCCTCTGCCTTGGAGCAAAGCGTGACCCTGAAAACGTTTTCTTCTCCATTCGAAATGAATGGGGGAATAGCACCAACAGGGGGCCATACGTTCTCCTAGCATTTGGTGAAATTGATACGTAGCCTATATTAATCTTTATTATCTGAATGGGAAATGCAACATTTTAGGACAGATACACCATTAAACGCGTTGCTAATGACATTTCTAGCAAGAAATGTACATTTTCCTTACATAATCTTCAGTCAGTGAATGTGTATGATCTTTATTAAACTTTATTATCTGAATGGGAAATGCAATATTTTAGGACCGATTCACCGTTAAACGTGTTTCTAATAACATTTCTAGCAAGAAATATACTTTTTACTTGCATAATCTTCAGTCAGTGATTGTGTCTGATCTTTAGTTTTATAGTTATTAGGAAGATTTTATCGGCTCGCTCGCATGTTTCAACGACGTCAGGTTGTTAGGGACGCTGCAAACTAGCAGCTCACGTGTATCCTGCGTTTCTGTTATTAAACCGTTACTTTATGTAACTTTTAATGATATCATCTTGTTAGAAACACGTATATCTGAGAGCCAACCCAGTCGCCAAAAGCATACGTTGACAGTGTACGTTTTCGTGAACACTGGATTACGTCGCATTTCAACATAAAATAGCGTGTTATACACACACACACACACACAATGCATATCGCTGCCAAATAAATACTAAGGCAGAATAAAGAATAAATTCATTCATTATCATTCAACTTCAATGTGCTATTACAGTATAGAGTGGTGGATGGATGACGTATGTTGGCCAACCCGGAAGTGAGCGTCGCCCTGGGTTCCCTTGACAAAAAGCCATCAGATCTCGCCCTCTTATGCCACCGGCAAGATATTTACATGCTTCTGATTGACTAATGAATTGATTCAGCTATTCCCCCAGAAGTCTGGGGTCAAAAGGTCAAAAGGAGACGGCACCACGCCGCTTATGAGACAAAAGTTAATGTGTATTTCTCTCATAACTTTTTGTCATTATTAAAGAGAGGCCTGATTCTCAGATATGCAGGTTGGATGGCTACGGTGTAGGTCTGGGAAGAACTTTTTGTCATTATTGAAGAGAGGCCTGATTCTCAGATATGCATGTTGGACTGTTAGGGTGTAGGTCTGGGAAGAACTTCAGGCCAAAATCTTGCAAGCGAGCCGCTGGGTGAGGTGCAACGAGATGGAGCACTTGCTGAGTCATTTCCTATAGGGCTGGAGCCACAGGTTGAAGCGTATGCGTCCTTTGAAACCCCCTTTGATATATAAGAGACCCCAAGGTACAGTTTACTTTAATGTTCTCGACTCAGTCACCTATTGCATCACTTCCTTTAGGGCTTCGGCCTCCTAATTGATCATTTTAGTATAATTGAATGCCCTCTTTCATATTATATGATACTTCCACCACTGGGACGTGGCAACAACTCTCCAAATCCATATGGGGAGGGGGGGGGGGATGCTTTTGGACAGTAGGGGTGTACACTAGACATAAATAGGAAGCAAACTCAGGAGAAGGAATGACCTCTCACAACTATTTATTCAATAAATTGTTTCAAATAACCCTGCCTCGTTAAATCAATGGACTTGCTGTTTTGCTTTCAAAAATAGGTTATAGAAGAAGTCTAAACTGCAGAAAATAAAAACATCCAAGCTGCTTTTAAGGATACCTCGGAATATCTTTCTATTTTTTAACCGTCGGACCCCAGTTTACGACAAAAACAACACAATTGACGGCAGCTCCATTGCCGTGTGGTTTTTAGAGCCATGTAAGGATTAGAGGGGGCGGTCGATAGCAACCACCATAGCAACCATGATGGTCAAGTGACTGGATGCAGCCCCGTTGAAAAAAATAGTACCACCCAACACACTCAGGAGATTAATGATATTTAAATTATTATGACCATGAAGTCTTTATTTGCATGGGTTTACATTTCGTTCTGTGTAGCATGGAAAAATTGGAGAAACACTCCCATTCAGAATGCATTGGTTTAAATTTCGTTCTTTGGAGCACGGTTCTTTTTTTTATTTTTTTATTTTCAGTTTTTGAGGAGGTGCTTCAAATATGCTAATTTTTCTGCAATAATCCAAAATCCAATGGAAAAACCCGTTGGCTTTTTGTCAAGGGAACCCAGGGCGACGCTAACTTCCGCGTTGGCCAACATACGTCATCCCTCCAACACTCTACTGTAAAAACAAATGTTCAAGTTTAATGATAATGCATGAATTATTCTTTATTCTGCCATAGTATTTATTTAGGGGGGGGGGGGATGGTGGATCCAGATCTGTTCCGGAGTATTTCAGCACCTCGGGCAACAACGCAGGGTTGCCAGGTCCTGCAAAAAAAGTGCTGCCCACATACCGTTCAAAATCCACCCAAAATGTTCTAGAAGCATCCCAAATAAAAATGATATTATTGGCCATTTTGGACAATGTTTTGAAAGTAATAATATTTGAGGGAATATTTTTTTGTTGTTGTTTAGCAGCGAAATGCACCGTGTGCGTAGTGTGTGGTGTGTGTGTGTGTGTGTGTGTGTGTGTGTGTGTGTGTGTGCGTGTGTGTGTGTGTCTGTGTGTGCGTGTGTGTGCGTGTGTGTGTGTATAACACGCTATTTTATGTTGAAATGCGACGTAATCCAGTGTTCACATCCGAAAAGCCGCTGCCCCCGACCGCCTCCAGAAGCAGATTGTCGGCCTGACGGACAGGGTGTTCGTTTGTGCCTCTCAATCCGCGGCGGTCAACAACATCGCCCTGCTCTCCTCTGCCATGGTCTCCTTGTCGGCTGACAGGGAGGCCTACGGAATTTTCAGGGCGCGCAAGCGCGCGCACGGGACTAGCCCATAAGGCGAAGCCTAGACGGCGTAGCCTACATGAAATTGAACTCCCTCTCTCGTTACTAACTGTGGATGTTGCCAAGTTGTCACTCCGATCGAGACTGACCAATAGAGACGTGTCTTACATCTTTCGGCGTAGGTCCCGTCCACGAGATTCAGCTCAACAGCAAGCAAAGCTTTTGGATTTGCAAGCAAAACTTTAGGATTCGCAAACAAAGCTTTTGGATTCGCAAACAAAACTTTTGGATTCGCAAACAAAACTTTTGGATTTGCAAACAAAACTTTTGGGTTTGCAAACAAAACTTTGGATTCCTATCAATATTTTTTTTATCACATTAATTTATCGTGCAATAAAAAATTTTTGATTGCAGTGTCGATAGTTTTGCTCTCAAATCAATTTTTTGATTGCAGTGTGGAAAGTTTTGCTCTCAAACCTATTATTTTTGATTGCATAATAAAGACACAAATCTGCCTCCATACAATCGTGTCCACAATTTGCCGCGAAACCCGTGAAACCCAAACCCCGAAACCCGCCTCCACAGCGGCACGCGTGGATACTGTAGGTATAACACGCTATTTTACGTTGAAATGTTACGTATCCAGTGTTCATGGAAACGTACACCGTCAACGTTTTTTCTTGGCGACTGGGTTGTGTTAATATGTGTGTATGCGTGTTTGTGTCCGTCCGTGTTTTGTGTGCGTGTAAATATTTGTGTGCATGTGTATGTGGGAATATGTATGTGTGTATGTGTGTGTGTGTGTTAATATGTGCCGCCTGTGCGTGTTAATGTGAAAAAATGTTTATGTGTGTGTATGCGTTAATGTGTTTATGTGTGTTTGTGTCTGTCTGTGTTTTTGTGCATGTGTATATGTATGTGTGTGTGTGGTGTGTGTTAATATGTGCCACGTGTGTGTTAATATGTAAATGTGTGTGTGACTGTCTTTATATGTACGTGTGTGACTGCATATCTGTGAGTGTGTATGTGTGTAATTATGAGATTTGAGATTGTTGCCGCCTAAAATGCCTGATGTTGCGTGAGCTTTTCCAAAAAGTTGTGATGAAAGTTGCTGTGTTTTTTAGGTTTTTGTTGCGATTGCAGTGCGCAACCCGGTATCACGCGATTGCGTGCTCATGCGCACGAACATTAATCTATTGAAGCGTGTTCCAGAGTACGATAGTCCGACTTTTGCGTGCTACACAGAACGAAATGTAAACCAATGCTTTCTGAATGGGAGTGTTGTCAGACAATGAACGTGCTCCACAAAACGCTACGAGAGAGAGAGAAAGAGAGAGAGGGAGGGACAGAGAGAGAGAGAGAAAGCGAGAGAGAGGCTTCAGAAAGGGTGTGCGCAGATAGTACAGTGCACCCTAGTTATGTTTATGCCAAAACCACAAATGCTATATGTATATATATATATTGCCTAATATATATATTGCCTATATATGTATAGGCTATATATATAATTAGGCTATAATTATATTATTTAGCGTGTAATGAGACAATCTATAGCCAAATTGTCGAAGATGCCCGAGAATCTCCGGGGATATCAGCATGGGAAATCGGCGAATCAGACCCATGAACCTATAAAGAAAGACGTCATCTCAAGCGGGAGAGAACGTTTGCGGTGCTGGTTTGTGTCACGTAAGTACAGTGCCGTGTTCCAATACCCGTACTGTCCGTACTTACTAGCCAAAATTTGAGTACGCAGTACGTTCCAATTCAGATCCGGCGAAAAGAAGTATACTTCAAGGACCCGGATGCCGTACTGAAAACGGGCTAATCGTGAAGTGTGGATCGAAGGACACTCCCCGTACTCAATGGCAGCCATCTTAGCTACGTAGCGAAAGAGGCGGAGCCAGGCTGAGCCAAAGTCGGCGCATTTCCCACATTAATAGTCATTTTGTAGTTTTTATAGTTTTTATAGCTTTTTATAGCTGCTAGGCGTAAAGAGTTCACCGTTCAAAGCGGGATGTTTATTGCGGGGGAGGAGCACTCACATCTGAAAAATGAACGTAGTAGACAGTGCGGATAGTATACTTCCTTTAAGTATACTCATGGAAGTACGGGTATGGTCTCACGAAAATACCTGACACTGTCGCGTTATTTAATCTATTGAAACGTGATCAGGGACACGTAGGCCTATTTTCTAAATTGTATATTTGGAAGTAGGCTATTTCTCGTGTCACTAAGCATGACTTCCAAACTAAGGTTCTGTCCGGTAGCGTTCTCCCTAATGTCCCTTATGGAGCGCCGTACAGATCATTCATTGTTGAAAATTGTCTGTGATAACTAACAAATGACAGCTTTTGGCCACCCGTTTCTATTTAAAATTGTCTGTGATAACTAACAATACGACAGCTTTTGGCCACCCGTTTCTACTTTCACCTTTGATACTGAGAAATTGTGACAATACACAGATATATTAAATGCAGGTGCGCTGCTCTGTAGGCAAACCGCGAAGGAAAAAAGGGTAGCTGCTTCATAGAATAGAATAGAATAGAATAGACTTTATTTGTCATTGTGCATTGGATACACAACGAAATTTGTTTGTGCAACCACTAACAAAAGTGCAGTTGTGCTGGGTGGAGGGTAGGAGTGTAGTGTGATTATTAAGTTCTGTGATGGCCCTGGGGATGAAACTGTTCTGCAGTCTGGAGGTGCGGGCTGTAGTGGCCCGGTAGCGCCTGCCAGAGGGTAGCAGGGTGAAGAGATGGTTTGCGGGGTGAGTCTCATCCTTTAAAATGCCACATGCTCGGCGGAGGCAGCGCGTCCTAAAGATGTCATCCAGGGGAGGCAGTGGAAGTCCAACTATTCTCTCAGCAGACCTTATGACCCGACTGAGGGATTTCCTGTCCTTTTCTGTGCAGTTGACGTACCATGCAGTGATACAGTAAGTGATCACACTTTCAATGCAGCAGTGGTAAAAAGTCTCAAGCAGCTCGGGAGACAGGTTGTTTTTCCTCAATATTCTCAAGAAGTAGAGCCGCTGTTGTGCTTTCCTTACTGTGGCAGTTGTGTTCATCACCCATTTCAGGTCCTCTGAGAGCATAACCCCCAGGAACTTAAAGCAGGAGGTCCTCTCTACTTCCTCACCATTGATGATGAGGGGTTGAGGGTTCGCCTTTGCCGCCTGAAGTCGACTATGATTTCTTTGTCTTTCTGACATTCAGGGTCAGGTTTTTTTTGACACCATTCTGTCAGTCTGTCAACTTCGTCTCTGTAGGCACTTTAATTTTCATGGGTGATTTGTCCTACCACAGTGGTGTCATCTGCAAATTTGATCACAGTATTTGAAGGATGGGTGGTTGCAGTCATATGTGTATACGGAGTACAGCAGGGGACTCAATACACAGCCTTGTGGAGCTCCAGTGCTGAGGGACAGGCTCGAGGATTGGTGAGGACCTTCATCTGTTTTTTTAGAATTGTATGTCTTGATGTTTATTTATCTAGCCATATATTCTCTTGTTTTTGGCTATGTGAATGAACGTCCGCGTCGATGCCTCGATCGCAAGTCCAGTGTCGCGAGCGGACGTTGCCATGACATCTAGAAATCATACCGTATTTAATGGGTTGTAGTGAGTGTAACATAATTCACCTAAAGTATTTTGTTATGTGTTGTTCTTTCAATTGTGTTAGGCATGTCGTTTACTATCTTGGTGGTTCAGGGATCGCTTTCCCTTTTAAGGATTACGAGCGTCTCATGACGTCAGAGCCCATGCGGGATTTGTTTACCTTTAGCACGTTTTGATTTCCTGTTTCTCTCTTACTAAATAAACGAGTCACCCAACTGTGTGCAGAACGTGCGAAATTGTATCTCTCACTTATGGCAATTTCCACAGGGTTGTCATTAATATTGATGTGTAGGGGTTGTTTATAACTCGTGAATAATATTGTTTAGACCATGGTCTGAGGGAATACTCTGATTCTGATTGGCTGCAGTGCGTGCATTAACTCCTGATATAGCCCTACAGACACCTGCTAAGTAGTTCCAGTCAGTGTTTAGATTCTCTGCCCGAGCCCGAGCCCGAGCCCGACCCGGCCCGGGCCGATATTTCCCACCACTATACTCGGGCCGGGCCTTTGATCGAGCGTTGTGGTAGAAATTAATGATATATTCTATGATAAACTGTGATTATTATGAGGTCTTTTATATCTAATAGTGGAAAACACACGGTGCCTAGGTGTCTGGGTTTAGAACAGATGGACCCCCCCTAAAAGGAGCAGGGCTATCTTTGCAGACCATTTGTTGTCTTTTCTGACCATTCAGGTTAAAGTGGATTTATGACTGAATGGAGGCAGACACCTCAAGGAGAAGCTGCTCTGTTTGTGTGTATAAAAAGACGCCGCAGTTTGTGAACGGCAGTGACTCTTAAGACCCTACTCGGCTGTTATGTTGTTTTTCTGCACGATAAAGTCTTTTGTCAATTCTTGCTCCGGACCCTCGTTTTATTTTACTCTCTCTCTTGAATTAGCCTAAGTGTTTTAAATCTCGATTAATCTCCGACATAATTGGCGTCACGACCAGGAGGAATTAGGGACTCTCCAGCTGCCGGGCCAGAGGACGGGACTCGAACGGATCATACGACCAGAGCTCAACGGTAAGTTGTCTTGCCATATATAGGATAGAGTCGTTTGATCTGTTCTTGCCCCGTCTGAAACGCTCAGCAGCAGGTAAAGTGTCTCTTTGATCAAACAAACTAAAATTATAGATAAATGAGCGAGTGAGAGATACGGGGGCTCCGCGGGAGAGATTGACGTGCGCGTGCACATGGGCCATACGCGCGTCTGTGGTTCTAAATGACCAAGACGCTTTGTGGCTCCCTATTTTGATACGAGTTGTTGTTATTTGGTGTCTTGGTATTTTGGTTAAATAAGCGGTAACCCTTCCTTTTACAGTCACCTAATTACTAGGTATTTACCCGGTACATACATGGTAAATTATAGTGTATTACTGGGTAATTACCACTGGTAATAAGAAGGTAAATACAGAGGTAGTTACCCGGTAAATACATGGTAAATCATAGTGTATTACTGGGTAATTACCACTGGTAATAAGAAGGTAAATACAGAGGATTATCCGGTAAATTATAGTGTATTACTGTGTAATTACCACTGGTAATAAGAAGGTAAATACAGAGGAATTACAGCTGATGTACCAAGTAAAACCTCCACTATTACCCATCAACTCAACTAAGTAGCGTGTAGTTGTAACTGTTTTAGGTTGGTAATAACTCAGATAATGTGTACTTCCTAGGAAATTAGGCAACCAATTCTTAGAAACATACGGAGCCCTCTGGTGACACCTGGGAAAAAAAAATATATCTGTTTGCCCGAATTAGTGATCTGTTTGCATGACTTGATAATCTGTGGCCACAATTTAATAAATTGCGGGAACGAGATAATTAATTTGTGGCCACAGTTTAATAATTTGTGTGAACAAGATAATTAATTTGTGGCCACAGTTTAATAATCAGAAGGAACAAGATAATTATTTTGTGGCCACAGTTTAATAATTCGAGTGTGGCTGTGTTGTCTATTTTCGCAGCAGGGGTTAGACGCATGTCGGCTATGGACAAGATATAAGAGATATCGTTCTATTTTAACCTCGGAATGAGGTTAAAACGTTTTGAAAGTAATAATATTTGAGGGAATATTTTTTGTTGTTGTTTTAGCAGCGAAATGCACCGTGTGCGTGTGTGTGTGTGTGTGTGTGTGTGTGTCTGTGTCTGTGTGTCTGTGCGTGCGTGTCTGTGCTTGTGTGTGTGTGTCTGTGCGTGTGCGTGCGTGTGTGTGTGTGTGTATAACACGCTATTTTATGTTGAAATACGACGTAATCCAGTGTTCACGAAACGTACACTGTCAACGTAGGTATGCTTTTGGCGACTGGGTTGGCTCTCAGATATACGTGTTTCTAACAAGATGATATCATTAAAAGTTACATAAAGTAACAGTTTAATAACACAAACGCAGGAAGCACGTGAGCTGCTAGTTTAGCGAAAGCAACCTGACGTCGTTGAAACATGCGAGCGAGCCGATCAAATCCTAATAACTATAAAACTAAAGATCAGACACAATCATTGACTGAAGATTATGCAAGTAAAAAGTATATTTCTCGCTAGAAATGTTATTAGAAACACGTTTAACGTGAATCGGTCCTAAAATATTGCATTTCCCATTCAGATAATAAAGATTAATAAAGATCATACACATTCACTGACTGAAGATTATGTAAGGAAAATGTACATTTCTCGCTAGAAATGTCATTTGAAACGCGTTTAATGGTGTATCTGTCCTAAAATATTGCATTTCCCATTCAGATAATAAAGATTAATATAAGCTACGCCGTGTTCCGGAGCCGCGGGGGATTCTGGGAATTGGGGTTTTCAGTTGACAAATGGGGCTTTTGTTAACTTGTTTTGTTGTTAGGATTAAGTGGGGTTAATGGGTTCGGGATGTTATGTGGTTGTGTGTTGTTCTATTAACATTGTTCGTGTGTTCATTATTGTCGACACCGTCACCGAGAGTGACGTGACCATCGTTTCGTGCAGCTGTTCCGTGTTAAAAAAAAAAAAAACCAACTCTCGTTGTCGAGCGTTCAATAAAAACCAACTCTCGTTGTCGAGCGTGCCCCCCCCCTACAAACGTGTCTCCCCCCCCCTCAACAAACGTGTCTCTCCCCCCCCCCCCTCCCCGGTCAACAACAGTCCCCCCCCCCCCCTAAACAATCGTGTCCACAATTTGCCGCGAAAGCCGTGAAACCCAAACCCCGAAACCCGCCTCCACAGCGGCACACGTGGATACTGTAGGTATAACACGCTTTTTTACGTTGAAATGCTACGTATCCAGTGTTCATGGAAACGTACATCGTCAACGTTTTTTCTTGGCGACTGGGTTGCGGATCCAGTCATTGTCCTCGATGTCCGCCACACGTGGAAAATAGCGCTCAAACCTCTCTTTTAAGGTCTGAAGGTGTTCGGCATATATAGCGCGCTCACTGGCTGCCTGTGGCGCAGCTGATGCGCTTTTCTTTCGGTGGGTTGTCGGACTCTGCAGTCTCTGCACTGGTGGTTGGTGGTTTGCTCCGCACGAAAAGCGCTCCATTTTCCCTCTTGTTTATGTTTTAATGTTGTGTTGACCTACTGCCTTTGATGTGTCACAATTAAATTCCCACCTGCGCAACTGCGCGAACAGCGAAATGTGGGATCCTCTTTGAGGATTTTTTAAATAGTTTTTAGATAAAGAGTTTGCCTCTGTATTATGGAATGAGTGCATTCAAAGTAGTATATAGTAAATTAAAATAATTTTTGTATAGTTGTATACTATATTGCAGTAGGCTATGGTTGTCACAAAATCCCACGGCACACTTGGACTTGCCTCACGGCACACAGTTTGGGAACCACTGGTGTAGACTATGAAAGGAAGCGCGTCGCTCGCGTCACTCGCGTCGTTTACGCGCGTTGCTCGCGTCGACTATGTAACGGCCCTAAGGCGGAAGGTAGTTTGCCGACGTCAGTTCAAGACGTCACCACTGATTGGTCAAATTTGTGGGAAAGTTGCGCTTGTTGGATAAAATTGCGACACCGCCCTGAATTCGCGGTGATTGGTAAATGTTGCATTGAAGTTGCAAATCGCAACATCGCGAAATACTGGAGGGTCTGATTACCTTGAAGACAAACATACATGTTTTTCTCACAATGAGCAGCATCAACCAACCAATAAGAAAATAATTGCTTCATGATCAGAGATTGGTGGTGACAAGATTGATGATTAAATCGAGTAATGCTCCAAAACGATTTTAGACATAGGCTTGAGATAACTTCTTCCATCTTCTATCTTTAGTTTGTTCTGTCCAGAATGACAAACATAATTTCATGTCAAGATGCTCTAAATGTCGATGTGTGTGTGAGTGTGAGTGTGAGTGTGAGTGTGTGGTGTGTGTGTGTGTGGTGTGTGTGTGTGTGTGTGTGTGTGTGTGTGTGTGTGTGTTTGTGCGTGTCAATAACACCTACAAAAAAAAGGCATTCTGATTGGCTGAAGTTTACAGATGTTAACGATGGATATGCAAATTCCTCCGTAATCGCCCCGATAAGGCTGATAGGTGAACAGCTGCAGCTTGTTAATTAAATAGTTAATTAATCGCTCAGATAATTGGTTTCTAAAAGTGGCAATCTCGAAGATCTCCAAAGGATTTTAATCAAATAAATGTCAGTTAATTCACTCATCTACTAACGAATGAGGTTACACAATTTTGATTGAGCCTGTGGCCCTATGATTCGCAGTATAACAAATGTAACGCACTCCACATACATTGTGTGGAGTTATGCTCTGCTTGGAATTGTGAAGTCATTAAAATATAACAGGAGGCGGGAGGATAGGATGGTGTCAGGTTCTAAAAAAAAGTGGGGGTTATTGTATACCCCACCCCCCCTCTCCCCCTTTGTCCCCCCCCAAAAAAACATCTAATAGCAGTGCTCCCATTCTGCCCATAGCGGTACAGACGCATCCCGGCCAGGGAGTCGGATCAGAAGAGATAATTCTTTCTCCTTTTTTTTTTGTCAGGAGCAGTGGGTGATGGGTAATGCAGTCATAATTTTTTCCCTTTCCAGGAAGCGTTGCTGCTTTTAAAGCACTATATTTAGCACTGCATATGTGCTAGTCACCACGACACCGCACTAACGTGGGTGGGAGAGGAGTTGGAGAGCACATACTCACACACATACACAAACACATGCACATGTAGACACACGCACACACATACAAACACACCACACACATTCAAACACACACACACATACACACACACTCAAACCAACACGTATACACATGCACACACACACACACATATACACATTCACACACACTTATACACACATACACACAAACACACAAAATCCTGGATTGACGTGTTAAGAGGGGCTAGCATTACCGGTAGTTGACAGGCTTTCTGATGGGCGTAAAACATGCGCCAAGGTGAGAAGGGGATTACTTTTGGCCAGCTTTACCTGGATACAACATGATATGGATAATAGAATCAAGCCGGGGATGTGACCCCTCTGTGGCCGGCGTGGGGACCTGTGAAGCCCCCCGACAAGTCCTTACACTGCCAAGACCCCGGGGGCCGGCAGGGGGAAAGATTAGAACCACCTTATCCCTGGAAGAGAGAGGCCCCAGGAGCCAAGCCTAACGGTGGTCGTAGCTGCTTCATACACACATGCACACTCACACACACTCACAAACATACACAACATACACACTTAACACACTCACACACACGCATACAAAGACTAAACACGCACACACTCAAACACAATTAACACAGTCACACACTAACTAAAATACACACACACATAAGCTAAACACACACACATATACACACATACACAAACACTTAACACACACACACCAGTAGCTGAGCAGATTGGTTAAAAAACAAAATGGGAAGCAGTGTTTAGACATGAGGTCAATCTTGACAAAACTGGAAAAGATATCGGAGGTTCAGAAACACTTAAAACCTGCTGAACAAATATTTATTTTCCAGACTTTGATCGATAAACTTTGACCCCCACATATGTAGCACGGATTAAGGAATAGTACTGACAATGTGCAAAAGCACATAGAAATGACATAAATGCCTTTTTGTTGCTGGTTAAACTTTATTTGTCCTGCTTAGCAAGGCTCAATGGTTACATACCATCGGTTGGCGGACCGTCGGTAGCAGGAGTTGCGGAGAAGAACCGAGCGAGCCTGCCTCCAGGTGTGTCGGCATCTCAGAATAAACGCCTGGACGGAGGGAACCCTGGCCTCACGTTCTTGCTCGGGAAAGAGGGGTGGCTGGAACCCCTGGAGCACTGGAAGGGAGAGAGGCCAGTGGCCGAACTGGGAAGGGTGTTGTGGGCATACTCCACCCACAGGAGATGTTTGGACCAGGAGGATGGGTTGCGAGAGGCGAGACAGCGCAGAGCAGTCTCCATCTCCTGGTTCATGCGTTCAGCTTGACCATTGGTTTGTGGGTGGAATCCAGATGACAGACTGACCTTGGCTCCTAGGAGGGTACAAAACTCAGACCAAAAACGAGAGGTAAATTGTGGCCCTCGGTCTGAGACCACGTCACAAGGTAGTCCATGTAGGCGGAACACATGTTTTAACATAATTTCTGCAGTGTCTCTGGCGGTGGGTAATTTGGGTAAAGGGATTAAAGGCGCCGTCTTAGAGAAACGGTCCACAGCAGTGAGGATGACAGTGTTACCATGAGAGGCAGGTAGTCCAGTGACAAAGTCCAAAGTGATATGTGACCAGGGGCGATGTGGAATCGGTAGGGGTTGGAGGAGACCGGGCGGGGCTTGATGTGAGGCCTTGCACTGGGAACACGTTGGACAGGCAGCGACGAACTCCTGGGTATCCTCTTGCATAGACGGCCACCAAAACCGCTGAGCAGCAGAGCCAGGGTGCGCCTCACCCCAGGATGACAAGCAAGGCGGGAGGAATGACCCCACTGAAGAACCTGTGAGCGGAGACTAGCAGAGACAAACAAACGACCACTGGGACAAGAGCTTGGAGCAGGATGCTCCGTCAGGGAGCGGACCTTTTCCTCCACCTCCCAGGTGACTGTCCCGATGACACAGGTTGAAGGGAGAATATTCTCCGGCTGGGAGGACAACGCGTCGGGTTGGTACTGCCGGGATAGGGCGTCTGGCTTAAGGTTCTTGGAACCTGGGCGGTATGAAAGAGAAAAATCAAATTGGTTAAAGAAAAGAGCCCACCTGGCTTGCCTGAAAGTCAGACGCTTGGCTGAACGGATGTATTCCAGGTTCTTGTGATCTGCCCAGACCACAAACGGTAGCTCTGCCCCTTCCAACCAGTGTCTCCACTCCTCAAGGGCCAGTTTCACCACCAGTAATTCCCGATTCCCAATGTCATAATTCCTCTCCGCCGGAGACAGTTTGCGGGAGAAGAAAGCGCATGGGTGGACCTTCTGGTCCCTGACCGATCGTTGCGAGAGGACAGCTCCCACCCCCGTGTCAGAGGCATCCACCTCCACGATGAATTGACGGCCTGGATCTGGGAAGACGAGAATGGGAGCAGAAGTGAAGCATTCCTTTAACTCACCGAACGCCCTCTCGGCCACCGATGACCACCGGAAGGGGACGCTCAGGGAGGTGAGTGCCGTGAGGGGGGCTGCCACCGAGCTGTAGTTCCTGATAAATCGCCGGTAGAAATTAGCGAACCCAAGGAACCGCTGAAGTTCCTTGCGGTTTGAGGGAGTGGACCAACCCGTTACTGCTCTCGTCTTGGCCGGATCCATCTGAACATTCCCTGTACCGACGATGAACCCGAGGAACGATACCTCTGGGACATGGAACTCACACTTCTCGGCCTTGACGAACAGCTGGTTCTCCAGGAGTCTCTGCAGCACCCGTGCTGCACATGATCCTGTTTGGTCTTAGAGAAAATTAGAATATCATCCAGATAGACGAACACAAAGATGTTGAGCATATCCCGAAGCACATCGTTTAACAGACCTTGGAACACCGCCGGAGCATTGGTGAGTCCAAACGGCATGACCAAGTATTCATAGTGTCCACTAGGTGTATTGAAAGCCGTCTTCCACTCATCCCCCTCACTGATGCGTACGAGGTGATAGGCGTTTCGGAGATCGAGCTTAGAGAAGATGGTGGCCCCTTGCAAAAGTTCAAAGCCTGATGAGATGAGCGGTAGGAGGTACCTGTTCTTGACGGTTATGTTGTTGAGCCCCCTGTAGTCAATACACGGCCTCAGGGACTTGTCTTTCTTCGAAACAAAGAAAAACCCCGCTCCAGCAGGAGACGAGGAAGGCCGGATGACCCCTGCTGCCAGTGACCCCTGGATGTACTGCTCCATGGCTCTGTTTTCCGGAGCAGACAAGGAGTAGAGCCCTCCTCTAGGGGGCGACATGCCAGGAAGCAAGTCAATGGCACAGTCGTACGGTCGATGAGGTGGCAAAGAGGTGGCCCGGGTCTTATTGAAGACCTCTTTTAGATCCAGGTATTCCCCAGGAACACTAGACAGGTCTGGAAAATCTGAAAGGGCAGGCGGACTAGGAGCAGACGAAAATGCAGCTTTAAGACAGACAGCATGACAGTGTGAACTCCACTGTAGGATGGTTCCTGTAGACCAGTCTATGTGTGGATTGTGTCTTCTTAACCAAGGATACCCCAGTATGACTTGGGTTGTGGAGAGTGAATGAGGTGAAAGGCAAGTGTCTCGGTGTGATTACCTGACATGCTCATTTGGAGGGGGACTGATCGATGGGTAACCTGGCAAAGAAGACGGCCGTCAAGGGCCGTGGCGAGGATGGGTTTCTCCAGGAGCTCGCGACCAATCTCCAGTTGGGTGGCCAGCGACATGTCCATGAGATTGGCGTCGGCACCGGAGTCAATGAGGACACTGAATGTGTGGTCCTGCCCGGAGTAGTGGAAACGAGCCTGGAGCAGAGGTCGAGAGGGCATTTCAAAGTTCACGGTCCGACCCACCAGTGCCCTCTGGATGACTGGTGAGCCCTGCCTTTTACTGGACAAGTCTAAACAAAATGGCCATCCTGACCGCAGTACATGCATTGGTTCGCACGTAAACGGCACTGCCTCTCCTCCATGGATAGCTGAGACCGACCCAGCTGCATAGGCTCAGGTGAGCCACTAGGGGCGTGCTGAGAAGTTGGGGCGGCTGGGGATCTCGCGGAGAACGGGGCGGCGCTGGAGAGACTAAAACCTGGGCTCTCTCCCTCCACCGTTCCCTGAGACGTCCGTCAATGCGAACGGCAAAGGCTACCAGGTGGTCCAGGTCAGTAGGGAGATCCCGGGCTGCCAGCTCATCCTTGATGCGGCCGGAGAGCCCATGGTAGAAATTGTCTAGGAGGGAGGGGGCGTTCCAGCCGCGATAGTGCGGAACTCGATAGCATAGTCCGCGACGATTCTCCCACCTTGGGTTAGATTCAGCAACCCCCGAGCTGCCTCCCTACCCGGAGTCTCATGATCAAAACCTTACGGAGCTCCGTAGAGAAAGCACTAACCGAAGCGCAGATAGGCGAGTCCCTCTCCCATTCGGCAGTTCCCAGTCCCTGGCTCTTCCGGTGAGCAGAGAGACAATGTAAGCCACCCGGGACCGCTCAGTGGGAAAGGCTGAGGGTTGGAGTTCAAAGGAGAGGGAGCACTGCACCAGGAAGGGGCGGCAAGAACCAGGAGCCCCGGAGCAGCGCTCCGGAGGGGGCACACGAGCCTCAGACGTCGAAGAGGAACCGGGATGAGGAGCGGCGACGGGTAACCTCCGCAAGTGATCCCGGACCGATTCCATGCTGCTCTCGTGGCGAGCGACCAGCGTCTGCAGACCCTCCGCCATGGTGGTAAGTTGTTGGTCATGGCATTGCAGGACGCTGCCTTGCGCCTGTAGTTCGTTCTGGAAAGAATCTGAGTCGGCTGGGTTCATGTTGTGGCCAGATTGTACTGTCACGCTTCACTGAGGAGACTGGCAGATTAGAACCCAAAAGCACGACGCAGAGACAAGCAAACACAATGATATTCCGATCTTTACTTCGTCAAGCAAATCAACGGGGACGGGGCGGAGAACGTAGTCGGGGGCAGGCAGGATCGGGAAACCGGGGCAGAAGACAGGCGAACGAGGATCCAGAGGGACGAGACGGGGAAGTAGTCGGGGACTGGCAGGGTCGGGAAGCCGGGACAGGAGACAGGCGAACAAGGATCCAGAAGGACGAGACGGGGAACGTAGTCGGGGACAGGCAGGGTCGGGAAGCCGGGACAGGAGACAGGCGAACGAGGGTCCAGTAGGACGAGGCGGGGAACGTAGTCGAGGACAGGCAGGATCGGGAAACCGGGAACAGGAGACAGGCGAATAGCTGGAGAGACTTGCATGAACCTAACAGCGAAGACAATCTGGCAACAGGTGAACAGTGTTCAGCCAACTTAAAGGCTCCACTAACCACCTGACGCAGCCCAGCTGCGAGGGTGAAAGGGGCATGACGGACAGACCGTGACAGTGTGTGTGTGTGGATTCAGGATGCATGCTTGACAGAGCCACAGCTTGATAGATGGAAATCTGTCAAGCTGTATTGACATTATAGAGAGAGAGATAGCGATACACTTTTTTTGGTGCAACAGCACCAAAAAGTGACAGAAAACACCAGGATATATGATATATCTTGGTTTTTTCCTGTGAATGGGCTACATGTATTCAGCCCAAGCGGAATAGCGTAAGATTCAACAAAATTTTGATTGACAGGTATCGTGACACGCCCCCTTCATATGCTTCCCATTTGGGCTAAAGTCATTCAGCCCAAACACAGTAGCGTAAGCGGCCATTTCATTATGATTGACAGGTGTCGTGACACACCCCCATTTGGACTATTTTAATTTAGCCCAAGCACAGTAGCGTAAGCTTCCATTGACGTTTGATTGACAGGTGCCCTGACGCGCCCCCTTCATATGCTTCCCATTTGGGCTAAATTAGTTTAGCCAAAGGCTGACCTTGGACCTTGGACCTCTGTCACACAAATTAATTAAAGGCTGACTCATCTATGTAACATTTTATTATTACACAGTGCATTACGGAAAGCACTGCTTTTACTGTCAGGAGTAAGGTCAGAATATGGCCGGTAATAGTGCATTTGTAAGCGGGTCAACAATGTTTCGAATCGAAACATTAAAAAAGCATATGTCTAAATAACCCAACATTACGTGTGTAGAGAAAGTTGCCCCTCTCCCAGCTGCATTTCAGCGACAGGCAGTAACAATAAGGTTCTCTGAGCAATCGGAAATTATCAAATTTAATGTTGCATACAACCTTGCCAAAGAGGAGTTGCAATTCCGCGCCCCCTCCCTTCTCCGTTTGCATCGTATATTTGAATTGGCTAATTAAGGGCGCCACCAGAGGGCGCCCCCAACGCATTTGTCACCCTAGGCGGTCGCCTAGCTCGCCTATGCCGAGCGCCGGCCCTGCCGACGTATAGCGATGAGATGGCATGTGCACAATTCATTGCGGTAATAGGCGACACCTTAAAGCAAAAGACAGCTGCGGACGTCGGAAACGCCACATACATGTCCTTGAATGATTGACGGCGACACAGACGTCTCTACCAAAGAGTGTGTGATCGTCTACAGCCGCATTTTGCGCAAAGGGAGACCGGTCAACATTTTAATTGTTTAATACTTTAAGCACAAAAAAAGTTTTCTTTTGCTTAATGGTTTAGTTCGGAATGTTCAATTTCAGCTCAGAGAAGCACTTTAAACACCTTATTTTTATTTTTATTTATAATTGTGCTTCAAATAGAGACACGCATTTCTCTACACCTTATTCTTGTTTTAAAATCATTCACATTATATGAAAGTTATGAACAGAGATATAAAGGTGACCTAATGGCGTCTGGAGCCCTGTGAAGTATTGATAAATGTAATGCATTCGTTAGCCCACCCACCCAAAATCACCAGCAGCCGTCACTGTATATATAATATATATATATATATATATAATATATATATAGATAGAGAGAGAGAGAGGAGAGAGAGAGGAGAGAGAGAGAGAGAGAGAGAGAGAGAGATGAAGACTCTAGACACAGGGGTATATATAAGCATATATATATATATCATCCCCCTCATCACCAGTCACTCCCCTGCATCACTTAGGCGTTAGGCCTTCAGCTCAACGATGACGTCCCCTCCCAAATAAAAAAGACGACTTTAACTCCATCGGCCCAAGTATTCAGGTCATCCTCAACTCTTGCTTTTTTGTTCCAGCAAGTTTTAAGCAGGCAGTTGTCCAGCAACTGCTTAAAAAACATAACCTGGATGCAAAATGTCCAAGAAACTACTGTCCCATCTCAAAATTACCTATTTTTTGAAAAAATCCTGGAAAAGGTAGTTTTATCACAACTATTGCCATTTTTAAACCATGCCGAGATTTGGAGTTTCCTGGATTGTTTCTGATGGCGTCAGAGTAAAAAAGTGACCTTGCCTCTTTAAGGGACTTTGAATACTGTAGTTGGTGCTCCCGGTAGATTTGATTGTGAACAGTGAGGCCAGATGTTTTGTATCGCCGCTCAAGGACTCGCCCTGCTGCCTTCATCTTCCGCAGCCCATCTGAAAACCAGGGAGCTGGGCGGGTGAAGGTGACTGCTCTGGTTTTAACAGGTGCATGGTGATCCAGGAGGCTACTCAGATGGCTGTTGTAGTAGTCCACTGCTTCGTCGGCTGATGAGAAAAGTGTGGAGAGATGCTGAAAGTCTGCTGACAGGTGTTCTTGGTTAATGTTTTTGAGATTTCTAAAACTGATATTTCGTCTAGGCTTGGAGAGGCTGGATGAGGATGGCAACTCCATAGAAATGATCTTGTGGTCAGAGACACCAAGGTCATACACCTGCAGGTTTGTGAGAGGGGCAGAGTTTGTGATGACCAGGTCCAAAGTGTGCCCCCTGGTGTGTGTGGGGACATCAACAAGTTGCTTTAAATTAAAGCAGTCCAATAGCTGAAGAAATTCAGCAGCAAAGCGGCAGGAGGGGGTATGGACGTGGATGTTCATATCACCTAAAATGATAACGTCGGCAGAGGATGTGCAGAAAGTTGTGAGAAGATTTGACATCTCAGGGATGAAAAATGTGTTCGGTTTTGGTGGTCGGTAAATAAGGAGGAACAGCACAGAGGAAGGGGGCTTACATTTAAAAGCAAGGCATTCAAATGAAGAGAGTTCAGGCAGGGGCTGCAGAGATAACTCCAGATCACTGCGATGGATGACCGACAGGCCGCCACCACGACCTGTACTGCGGGCTTTCTGGAGGTAGCTATATCCTGGGGGACAGCTCTCATTTAAGGAGGAGAAAGTAGGTTGGTGCCAGGTCTCTGTGATGCACATAAAATCCAGACATTATCCAGTATATGATCATGTATTAGGCAGGATTTGTTGCTGATTGATTGGGCATTAAAAAGTTCAATTTGCTGCTGGATGAAGCAACACCTCTTGGCAGTGGACGACGGGTAGTAACTTCCTCCAAATTATTAATGACATAACTGAAGTCATTATTTTTGGCCCTTCCAAATCTAAAGCCCCTCGCGTGGCTGATTTAGGTATTCTCTCCCCTACGTCAAACCCAACTCCAGAAACCTGGGTGTCATCTTCGATTCAAATTTCTGCTTTGACAAGCAAATTGCTGCTGTAGTCAAGAGCAGTTTTTACCAGCTCAGAGTCATTGCCAAGATGAAACCCCATTTATCATCTCACATCTGGAAATAGTAATACACGCCTTAATCACATCACGGCTGGATTACTGCAACTCCCTTTACCAAGGACTCCCTCAATCAAACCTCTCTCGCCTTCAGTTGGTCCAGAACTCCGCAGCAAGGCTGCTGACTGGATCCAGAAAGCAGGATCATGTAACCCCCATCCTAGCAACACAGTCTCACTCCGAGAACGTCAAATACCGACTGTTGGCAAAGGCCCTTTAGCGTCGGTGACTGACGGGAAAGGTACCCTTTTTATTCGCTCGGTGACGGTAAAGGTACCCTTCGGCGTCTTCTGCATACGGAATGGGGGTGCCTCACTACGTCTCTAATAGACGATGTGAGCATCTTTCCTATTGGATAGTTTTTTAGGATATTCTTCTGTGAAAATGGCGGACATACTTTTTATCCTGGGTGGAAAATATGATATTTTAGAATAGTTACACCATTAAAAGTGTTTATGTAAACATTTTAGCGAGAAATGTGCATTTTACTTTCATAATCGTCGTTCGGCGAATGTGAAGGATGTTTGGTTTGATAGATATGACGAAGAATATTTCATCGGGCGATAATGGCCGGCGTACAGGCATCCCGGGCTCACGAAAATAGGTGACACTGTCACGTTATTTAATCTATTGAAACGTGATCAGGTACACGTATTTTCTAAATGTTCGTGTCAAAAAGCACATTTTTCAAACTCATGCATATCAATTGGAAGTATTTGTCGTGATTTGTCACTAAGCACGACTTCCATCTAAGGTTCTGTCCGGGAGCTTTCTCCCTATTGTCCCTTAAGGAGCTCCGTACAGAACATTTATTGTTAAAAATTGTCTGTGATAACTAAGAATATGACAGCTTTTCCAGTCTCACCAATATGCGCACAGATCGCACGGTTTGACACTTTCAAGATGCGTGCAGTAGCCTACATACGCCAAATGACCATTTCGTGTGCATACGATACGCAAAAGCCAGCATTAACTACTGTGGAGGGCGGATACGTCCATTTCGCGTGCATATGTGCATATGATACGAAAAACCCAGCATTAACTGAATGGGAGATGCAATATTTTAGGACAGATTCACCATTTAACGTGTTTCTAATGACATTTCTAGCGAGAAATTTACTTTTCCCTTGAATAATCCTCAGTCAGGAATGTGTATGATCTTTATTAATCTAATTATCTGAATGGGAAATGCAGCTCACGTGTTTCCTGCTTTTGTGTTATTAAACCGTTACTTTATGTAACTTTTAATGATATCATCTTGTTAGAAACACGTACGTTTTCGTGAACACTGGATTACGTCGCATTTCAACATAAAATAGCGTGTTATACACACACACACACACACACACACCACACACACACACACACACCACACACACACACCACACACACACACACACTGCATTTCGCTGCCAAATAAATAAATACTAAGGCAGAATAAAGAATAATTAATTCATTATCATTCAACTTCAACATGCGTTATTACAGTATAGTGGTGGAGGGATGACGTGTGTTGGCCAACCCGGAAGTGAGCGTCGCCCTGGGTTCCCTTGACAAAAAGCCAACGGTTTTTTCCATTTGATTTTGGATTATTGCAGAAAAATTAGCATCTTTGAAGCACTGAAAATAAATAAAAATAACTGTGCTCCAAAGAAAGAAATGTAAACCAATGCATTCCGAATGGGAGTGTTTCTCCGATTTTTCCATGCTACACAGAACGAAATGTAAACCCATGCAAATAAAGACTTCATGGTCATAATCATTTAAATTCATTAATCTCCTGAGGGTGGTTCTATTTTTTTCAACGGGGCTGAATCCAGTCACTTGACCGTCATGGTTGCTATGGTGGTTGCTATCCACCAGCCCCTCTAATCCTTACATGGCTCTAAAAACCACGCGGCAAATGAGCTGCCGTAATTTGTGTTGTTTTTGTCGTAAACTAGTGTCCGATGGTTAAAAAATAGACGGATATTCCAAGGTATCCTTAAAAGGCAGCTTGGATATTTTCTGCAGTTTAGACTTCTTCTATAACCTATTTTTGAAAGCAAAACACCAAGCTCATTGATTTAACGAGGCAGGTTATTTGAAACAATTTATTAAATAAATATTTATGAGAGGTCATTCCTTCTCCTGAGTTTTCTTCTTTATGTCTAGTGTACAACCCTACTGTCCACAAGCATCACCCCCCCCTCCCCATATGGATTTGGAGAATTGTTGCCACGTCCCAGTGGTGGAGGTATCATATATAAAAGAGGGCATTCAATTATACTACAATGATCAATTAGGAGGCCGAAGCCCTAAAGGAAGTGATGCAATAGGTGACTGGGTCGACGACATTTAAGTAAGCTTTACTTTGAGGTCTCTTATATATCAAAGGGGGTCTCAAAGGACGCATACGCTTCAAACCTGTGGCTCCGGTCCTACAGGAAATGACTCAGCAAGTGCTCCATCTCGTTGCACCTGCACCCCAGCGGCTCGCTTGCAAGATTTTGGCCTGAAGTTATTCCCAGACCTACACCGTAGCCACCCTGCATATCTGAGAATCAGCCTCTCTTTTAATGACAAAATGTATGAGAGAAATACACATTAACTTTTGACTCATAAGCGGCGTGGTGCCGGCTCCTTTTGACCTTTTGACCCCAGACTTCTGGGGGAATAGCTGAATCAATTCATTAGTCCAATCAAAAGCATGTAAAGAGGGAGAACAAGGTGTCCTTCAACATCTACGCTTCCAGGCGATTGCAACGGTGCCACACATGAGCATATTCGAACATGTTTAATGGTAGTAATTAGCTGTCGAAATTGGAGGCCTTAATCAATAATGAGCAGCTATTGATTTTTCCCGATAGAAATTGTGACAAATGACATGTTATTTAGCTCTACACGTTGAGTTGAGTCCAATGACACCAAGCATGACACTCTGGAAAATGGAACATGTATTTTACATGGTACACTAGGTCTAGGACATGATCTAGGGTAGCAAGAGGGCGAGCTTGATCTCATTGGACTCAGCTTAACGTGTAGATGCTAAATAACATGTAATTTGTCAAAATCTCCATCGGGAAGCAAATCTATAGCTGGTCATATGATGATAAGGCCTCCAAAATCGACAGCTAATTACTACCCGAAACATATTCAAATATGATCATGTGTGGCACTGTTGCAATCGCCTCGAACGTAGATGTCAAAGGACACCTTGTTGCCCCGTTACGTAACCGGGAAGATATTTTCATACTTCTAATGAATTGATTCATATTTTAAGGTTCTCGGAGTGAGACTTTAAGCGGCTGCAGCAGAAGTGTTGAGACGAAAGAAGACATTTATAGAATATTCACATTCACATTATGATTCTTCGTCATAACATCGACCCAAACATCCTTACAGTCACCAAGCGAGGATATGAAAGTCCAGGCCCCCCCTTCGGCACTCAAGGTCCGACTGGGCCAAAGTTAATAATAATAATAATAATAGATTCATTTATATAGCGCTTTCACGTACTCAAAGCGTTTACATAGGGCACAAAAATAGATAAACAAAGAGAAAAAAAGTTGATGGGCTAGAGATAGTGAGTGATCTAGGGGTAGGCAGAGGAGAAGAGATGAGTCTTGAGGCGGACTGGAAGATGGCGGGACTCAGAGTCACGAATATGCTGGGGGAGGGAGTTCCAGAGCCTGGAGATGTCCTGGAGAAGGCTCTGTCACCTAGGCTGTGGCGTTTTGAGTGTGGGTGGAGAGGAGACCAGCTGAGGAGGATCTGAGGGCCCGGGGGGTTGGTAGAGGGAGAGGAGATCAGAGAGATAGGGGGGGCCATATGGTGGAGAGCTTTGTAGGTGAGGACCAGGAGTTTGTAGTGGATCGATGTGAGATGGGGAGCCAGTGGAGATCTTTGAGGACTGGGTGATGTGGGCACGCTTTAGTATGAGTGAGGAGACGGGCTGCGCATTCTGGACCAGTTGGAGTCTGTTGATGGAGGTGGTGGAGATGCCGGCGAGGAG